>NC_082686.1:118327790-118629457 GCF_949987515.2 Delphinus delphis | reverse complement strand
CAAAGTTGATGACTTAACACAAATTTATTCACTTACAGCTCTGGATTCCAGAAATCCGAAATCTGTTTCACTGGGCTAAAAGTCAAGTTGTTGGCTGGACTGGTTGCTTCTTGAGAATCCAGGGAGAATCCATTTCCTTGCTTTATTCAGTTTCTGGTAGCTCAGTGCCCCTTCCGCCATCTTCAATGTGGGTAATTCCACCAATGGCATCTGCTTCCCTATATCCCACAGCCCTCTCTGACGGACTCTTGCATCCCCCTTAGAAGGAGGGTTGCAATTATTAATGCAGGATAATCTCCGTATCTAAGGATCCTTTTTTTTTTTCACTTTGTCTCCAAGACGTAAAACTGAAAGCCACCAGTCAGTCAGTCACGTGGTGCTGGAACTCCTGTAGCACTGGAATGGAACTGACAGCCAGAGGCAGACTCGAGATTCTTAATCACATCTGCAAAGTCCCTTTTGCCATGTAAGGTTAACACTGACCAGGAATTAGGACATGAATATCTCCAGGGGCTATTAATCAGCCTACCACCCACCCTAATACTTGATCCTCCAATCTCAAAAGTTTCTGAAGGGGGAACTTACTAGGCAGGAGGGAGTTCTAATGTCTTCTTAGTGACATTCAGCAGCCCAGCAGCTCATAAGTGTGGTCTTGGGACCTATGGCTTAAGTTTGTGGCAGATGCTTGGGGTGATGTTTGTGCCTGAAGGAAAGAACTCCTAGTAGAAGGAAGTCTCTCTTGGGAACCTGTGGGGGACACTTTTAACTCTGTGCGTCTTGTATCTTTGCAGATGAATGAATCACATTTGCTTTAAGTCAGTGCACATGGAAGAGGTGGCAGATCCCATTAACGTGAAAAAACTTGCATCAAATCACATGCCCACATTAGCTTCGTCACATTTTTAATGAACCCTTGTTGTGGAGTGATGATTCCACAGGACATCTTAGGACGTTAAGTAAAGTTTTGTAGTGAACTTACAGACCACTTGGACCATTTTCCTCTCCCTGCCTTTCTTTCCTTTTGTTCTGGTTTTGGTGGTTGCCCCTCTTTCACGTTCTCTTACGGTCCTCTTTCAGATGTTGGTAGCCTTGCATCCAGCTTTTCCTGGCATTTCTCAGCTTCTTTGGCTGGTGAGTATCTCCCATGGGCAGTGGCTTGTGACTTTCGTTGGTTTCTCCCCTACAGCCTTGCCCACCCCCTGCAAATGGAAGCAAGTCTTGGGGCAGAACTTGTGGGGTCCCGGGCAGAGTCATAACTTAACCAGACACAGTATGTTCCAGGGACAAGTCAGTGAAAAGCTGGTAATGCTTAACAACCCTCTCCCCAGAAAAAAACAAACCTGATTTGCAGAATTTGCCAATTTTTGTGACGGCAGATACACCCACTGCTGTCCAATCCAAGCTACTGAAGTCACCTAGACCGTGGAGTTGGGGAGAGATGCACACACCACGGGGCCAGTGCAGACATGTCCTCATGACACAATATTTCAATAGTCCGCCTCTTCCGAAACAGGGAAGAACTAGTCAAACACATTCTCTCTGGAATTTTTTCTAAAGGAAACCTTCCACGCTCTCACATTCTCCCCAAGTTAGTCTTTGGTGCCAGGGTATGATTAGAAGTAAGCTTTGATGTGGAATTGCACTTTGCTTTTAGTCTTTCCCACTGTCCCTCCTTCTTCCTTGTGTCAAGGGATGCTGGCTTATAGTCACTTTTACTGGCAAGATGGTCACCATGCCAGGGAGGAAAAGGGCTAAATATAGGCGATCCAGCTCCTGTGTGTCTCATGTGGTACACACAAGAAAATTCCAACTTCATGTAAATTAAGGTGAATTAGCTGAGCTATCTTTTCATAAAAGAAAGGGGTGGGTGGGAGATGTGAGCAGATAGAGTACATCATTTAAGTGCTAAGAATCCAGAAACCAGTTAATGGCTTTGGCCCTCTTCTTAAATTCCTGTTCCAAAATGGAACGGATTTATTTCTTTTCCTTTCTGCAGCCCTGCACACAATGGGGTAGGGCACAGTGAGTGACAAAGTGACCCCAAGTGCACTGTAGGAGGGAGAGGCAAGGTGGCCAGAGAGTCTACAAACCGCAGGTGAGTCTTAAGTGACTTAGAATTGATCAAGCACTCAACTGTGACAGGAAATGCCAACATCGTCATAAAGTCATCATAATCATGAAAACTCCACATGTCTGGGCCAAGCTCTGCCCTGCGGTATGTGCTGTGCTGTTTTATGGGCCTAGCCCGGAATACAACGAGGCAGAGGCCAGGGCCGGAGGGCACCCCGCTCCCTGGGAAGAGAGGTGCAGACAAGGGCATCCGAATGTTTGTTTGGTTGAGCTGCTGTTTCACCATTGTTCGCCTCGTTACCAGTTATGACACGTGCCAGAGCAGGCTTTGCCCCCTTCATTCCACTGGCATTTGTTAAAACAACATTCACCAAGATCTGATCTGGATGTGTCTTTTGGCCTGCCTGTAACTTTCCACTTTCAGGGAGAGGTAACGAGGAGTTTACAAGTCTTGATTTCACAGCTTTTTAAGGACAAGGATTTTAAAGCATAAACCTGGGAGAAATTTTATTTTTTATTTTTTTATTTCTTGGCCACGCCGCGCAGCATGTGGGATCTTAGTTCCCCGACCACGCATTGAACCCGTGCCCCCTGCAGTGGAAGCTCGGAGTCTTAACCACTGGACCACTAGGGAAGTCCCTGGGAGAAATTTCTTAAAGAGGAAAGGAAGAAGGGAAACTGAATTTCAGTTCTTAACTACCTACCCCCTGGGCATTGTGCTTCCGAGTCCTTGGCATCAGTTAAAGTATGATAAGAGAAGGAAGAAAAATTACTGATCGTGGGACTTTCCTGATGGTGCAGTGGTTAAGAATCCACCTGCCAACGCAAGGGACGTGGGTTCCATCCCTGGTCTGGGAAGATCCCACATGCCGCGGAGCAACGAAGTCCATGCGCCACAACTACTGAGTCCACGCACCACGACTACTGAAGCCTGCACACATAGAGCCTGTGCTCTGCCGCAAGAGAAGCCACCACAGTGAGAAGCCTGCACACTGCAACGAAGACCCAACGCAGCCAAAAATAAATAAAAATTAAAAAATATATTGATCGATATTGCCTAATAGAGATCCAGCCAAAAGGGGACATGTTCTGGACGTGCGTGGTCTGTCTTGGGTGGTATTCCCATCTCCTACAACAAGGCCTAGCATATGGTAAGGCCTCAATTAGAATTTGTTGTATGAATGAATGTAGATGATTGTGAAGATGCAGAGAAATAAAGAAATGTAGCTTCGAAAGGATTTTGCTAAGCATCTACACCTGAGCTGCCTAGGACACAGGCCCAGAGTTAGGGTGAGGGGAATGAAAGGTCTAAGGTACAGAACTGAAGGAGGCACTCACTTCCAGTTTTATGCAAGTTTCAAGGCTGCACTTACTGGCATGATCCTGAGAGTGAGTGTCATCTTACATGTCCTAAATATTGTGCCCTACTGCCTCACTCACCTCACTCCTATCCCCGCCCTGCTAGTCCATTTAGAACTGACAAAATATATTTAAAAAAAATTATTTCCCCTTTGGGCTTGGTCCACTAGCTCTGCTCTGAAACACAGGAGATGTTTTAGGGAATAGGAACAGAGGCTGTTCTTACCTAGGAAACCAGTGACCACACAGCCAAGAGCTGTCAGGTAGACCCGGGTTTACTCAGCACTTACTGTGTACTTGGATAAGTCTGTTAACCTCCGGAGCTTTCCTTCTTCATCCATAAAATGCAGATAAGAATACCCACTTCACAGGATGATCGTGAGCATTGGGAGTAATATACAAAAAGTGCCAAGTGCAGCACCCGGCACATAGTAAGTGCTCAATAAATGGGAGTCTTTATTGTGTTACTATTAGTGGTGATGCTGGCGATGCCGCTTAGCCAACTCTTTAGGTGAAATACAGCACACATATGCACTTGTCGGAAAAGATTCAGGTGGACTTCTGAAGCTGTCTTTGGTTCTTGTGGCTCCTGGCTCTCTCCTCCCTGCTTCTTCTTCCCTGATAGCATCCCCTGCTGTATGCAGGAACTGTGGGCATGGCAGGAATGTGTGTGACAGCTGGCCATGCAGACAGGAGAGGCAGGGTGAGGAGAATATGTTTAAAAATATAGACTAGTCAGCTGGCCCCATGCACCTCAACCAAACTCCCTGGGAAATGCTAGTGGCTTTCCGGCCTCACCACCGCTCCCACCAGCCCTCTGTTTAGGTGCTCTGCTCTCTGCTGTGTGTTTCATAAGAGAACAAAAAGACAGAGGGCTCTTGCTGAGAACTTTTGCTTATGGAAGCAGAATTTTTAAAATGTGCCCCAGGTTCCATGATGGCATTGTGACATTCTGCCTTGTGTTAATGGATAGTTCTCAAAAAAAAGGGTAAAATCATGACTGTCATACAGAAATAAATGAAAACATGTTAAAGATTTTATTTAACTCTTTAAGGAGGAAACTGGCATTTCAACCAGTTCAGAGAAGCAATAAAACCCACAGATTTATATGGGGTAAAGGAATGTTGGAACGAACGAGCAAATGGACATAAAATTGGCTTAAGGGGAGTTATAGGCTGAATTGTGTCTCCCCAAATTCATGTGTTAAAGTCCTAACCCTCAGGTACCTCGGACTGTGACTGTATTTGCAGATAAGGTCTTTAAAGAGGTAATCAAGTTAAAATGAGGTCATTAGGGTGGGCCTTAATCCAATATGACTGTTGTCCTTATAAGGAGAAGAAATTAGGACACAGACCCACACAGAAGGAGAACCCTGAGACAGAAGGTGCCCATCTAGAAATCAAGGAAGGACAGAGGCCTCGTAAGAAACCAATCCCAATGACACATTGATCTCAGACTTCTAGCCTCCAGAACTGAGATAAACTTCGGTTGTATAAACCACCCAGCACTTTGTTATCATAGCCCTAACAAACTAATTCAGTGGGGAAGCGTTATTTGAACATCTATAGACAAGAATTAATTTACATCCCAATTAGTTATCTATAATTTATAGAGTTGTAAAATAGCTCTGTTTGAATCAGATAACCCAGCCAGTTTAATAATGAGACTTATTTACAACTACAATCAGTAAACTACAGCTTGTGGGTCAAATCCAGCTCCACCACCTGTTTTTGTAAATAAAGCTTTATTGGCACACAGACAGAGTTGGTCCTTTCCCTTGTCTGTGGCTGCTTTCCCACTACAAAGGCAGAGTTAAGTAGTTGTCATCTGCAAAGTCTAAAATATTTACTATCTGGTCTTTTTCAGAAAAAGTTTGTAGATCTTCCTCTAGAAAATGCATCATTTCCCACTGAAGCACAATTTCCTTACAGTTGGAATGTCCTTCAAGGTCATCCAGTCCAGGGGGTTCCAGATTTTGAAATCTCATGCATCAGTAAAATTTCAAAAAAATACTTGAGGAACAGTCACTGGTCTTCAATTTTTACTTCTGTCAAATATCAACTACTTCATAAAAGAAGACATTTCAGCTATGTGATAAAATAAGATATTTTGAAGAGCGTAGCGCCTGAAAGACTCACTGCATTGTCCTTTCTTTTTTTTCTTTGAGGTTTGGTAAAAACTTTGCCACCAACTAGCCACAGTTCATGGTCTGGATTGTGGGACCACGAATCTGGCCCAACCTTAGACACCAACTGCTGGCTCTGTCCAGGGAGACTCTGCTGGCTCAGACCAGGAGTCCTGGACTTACTCCTGGTACCCAGGCTAGTTCATGTCTTTCGGCCAGGAAGGAGGTCCTCAGGGTCTGGTTATTGCCAGAGCCAGCCTGGGCACACACCCAGCTCCAATTATGACAGGGCCTGCCTTGCTTTAAAAAATATATTTTTTCTTTTTTTTTTTTTTTTTACATCTTTATTGGAGTATAATTGCTTTACAATGGTGTGTTAGTTTCTGCTTTATAACAAAGTGAATCAGTTATACATATACATATGTTCCTATATCTCTTCCCTCTTGCATCTCCCTCCCTCCCACCCTCCCTATCCCACCCCTTTAGGTGGTCACAAAGCACCGAGCTGATCTCCCTGTGCTATGCGGCTGCTTCCCACTAGCTATCTACCTTAGGTTTGGTAGTGTATGTATGTCCATGCCACTCTCTCGCTTTGTCATAGCTTCCCCTTCCCGCTCCCCATATCCTCAAGTCCATTCTCTGGTAGGTCGGTGTCTTTATTCCTGTCTTACTCCTAGGTTCTTCATGACATTTAAAAAAATATATATATTTTTTCTTGATTTTTATATTTTTTGTTCAGTGCAGAAAACTTAGGAAAAAATGGAAAGAACAAAACTCATCTCTACCCAGAGAGATATAAAAGTTTAGTGACACACAGGGTGAACAAAAGTGCTTTCCAATCTAAAAAGTTTAAAGGGGCAAAACCCAGCATATCTCCCCGAAATGAGGCCTGGCACATGGCAGGCACCAATATTTATTGAAAGAATAATTAAACCTAAACGACTGCAATTATTTTTCCCAGATGATCCAAGAAAATTCAGTCTTTTTACTTTTTTGATGATCAAAATGGCTAATATGGTAAATCTTCCAGGTTGGCCTCCCCACCACCAAAAAAATCTTGTATCTATTTTTTTTCTTCTTAAGGCTTATAACTGCCAAGAACAATCATTTAAGAAGCGAGTATTATATATTTTCACTATGTTCATCATGTTTTACTGTCCAAAAATTAACATCAGTTAAACCGCCCTAATGATAAACACAATATAATAATAATGATCTTTAAAAATCGATGTAGTATTCTCTCTGATTTCTTTTTCTTTCTTTTTTCTTTCTTTTTTTTTAGCTGCACTGCACAACTTGTGGGATCATAGTTCCCCGACCAGGGATTGAACCCAGGCCAGTGCAGTGCCCAGTGAAAGTGCACTGGGTGAAAATGAAAGTGAAAGTGCACATCGGTTAGAGTCCTAATCACTGGACTTCCAGGGAATTCCCTCAATGACTTCAAATGAGCAATTCCTAAGAAGCGAAGTTTAAATCATTCAATTATTTCACATTCATGCCTGGTCACCTAAATGAGAAACATCTTGAATTTGATATTCAAAGTAAACAATTGAGAATACTTTTTAAACTCTTTGTGGCTTACAATCCTAAAATTGGGGACTTCCCTGGCGGTCCAGTGGTTAGGACTCTGTGCTTCCACTGCAGGGGCATAGGTTCAATCCCTGGTGGGGGAATTAAGATTTAGCATGCCTTGCGGTGTGGCCGAAAAAAGAAAAGAAGAAAAATTACACCTAAAATCAATCATTCATCACTGTTTCCTGTGAAAACATCATCCATACCTCCTGCTTTGCAAGGCACTTCTAAGCCCCTTCAAGCGGTTTATTAATTCCATCTACCCCTTTAAGAAACAAACATTTCAAACAATCCCTGACAAACTAGAAGAATAAAAATGACTTCTCCTCGGTTCTTCTTTGTCTGAATAGTTCACTCATATATGTCTGTGTTTCCCCTGATGTTTCATTTTGTTTATATATAAAATTTTTCTCTAAAAACATAACCTCATTTTAACTTTAAAAATAAGCAAGTATCATCCCTTTTCAAAAATCACTTCTTTTCTTTGATAAAACATCTGGTTGCATCTTATTTCAGTCTTGAATCCCACCCACAATCTGAGCCAATCCCTTTGCATTGGCTTATTTCTCTCCATCTGTAACATTTCATCTCCATGCTGAGGTCTGTCCCTTACCTGCCCTGCCCCTGTGGGCCTCCTGTACTCTGACTTGGCCCAGGTGGATTCCCACCTGGCATATGATGGGCAGGAGATCTGGGATGGGCCCCCATGTCTCCACTTATTCCAATTAGATTTTTCTTTCATTGTGTGTAAAAAATTTCCTTCTCAACCACTCCCCAGGAAGCAGCTCTCTTGCTTCTCTCACCTCCTCTGGAACTTTTAATGAAGGTTCAGGTCTTAATAGTTTGTCCTTGGACCAGGAATCATTCAACCTGCTGCTACTTACTGACCGTGATCTTCAATTTAGTATGCCCTTACTATATGCAAGTCAAGCACTATGTGCTTCCTATACGTTATTTCTAGTCTTCACAACAACTCTGCAGAGCTGTGTGACCTTGGACAAGCCACAAAACATCTATGGGCATCAGTTTCCTCTTTTAAAATGTGAATAATAACACCCACAGGAGTCTGCATGCTACACTACACCACAGGGCCTTTCTTAGATGGTTGTCTTATTTCTCTACTGTGTCCCCAACATCACCCAGTGCAGGGCTCAATGTATAACTAGAGCTCAACACATACTTACTTGGTGACTGTTTGAATATAGGTATCTTATTCAATTATTTTCCTGAGTTACTTCTAAAACATGAAACAGATTTGCATTTAAAGTTTATCAAAAGCAGTAGGCATTCACATGAAAGAACCAATGCAAGTAGAAGTCACTTTTTAAAATGTCTGATGTTTATAAAGCTAAATTCTGAGATCTCTGCTCTTGGAATGCTCTAGTTAATTGAATTTCTGTTAACTGTTGATTAGGTTTTGTTAAACAGACTTAGAAATTTTTATCAAATTTTAATCTACTTTCTTGCCTTAGGAAGAAGAATCTGCAGGACACACCTGTATTCTGCTTTGGTGATTCAGGACTCTACAGTGTCTCTAGGGTAGGGTTTGGAGCTTCAAGGAGCTCACTGAGGATGGAGGATGAGCAGGTGAGTGGCAGGTGTTCTAACCCAGGACTCAACTCCATGGGGGTTTCTTCCTCCTTGCTCCAGATATGGTTGATGTTGTCTTGTAGTTGAGGATTACTGTTAGCTGGATTCCAGTTAACCAAAAAATTTTTGGCCAGTGTTTTTTGTAATTCTTGGTACCTTTACTCAAGGGACAAAACTTTTAAAATAACTTCAGCCAGGTTTCTCACCTTTGGGCCAAGAGAGATTTCCTTAGGCACACATACATCTTAAAATATATATATACACACACACACATATATATATATGGTCACCCCAGATGTATATTTGTGTCATATATATATATATATATTTTTTGGGGGGGTGCTTAAAATTCTCACTTTGGCTGTGCTTTTGAGAAGCGCTAATTCTCCTATAAAGTGCTGGCTGGGCAGCCACCTGAAATGAGGCCCACTGTTTGTTCAAATCAGTTTCTAAGCCCATATGTCTCCTTCAGGTCTTGAAATAGTCAAGAGATCTACTTCCCAAGATATGTGTGAAGAACTAAAGTGTGCAAGGGCAAGGAAATCTACAAGATGAATACGGATTATCTTCAGTTTCATTTAACTGCAATTGCCAAAGTTATGCATTTTTTTGGGTATTTGAAAAGTTGTTGTCAAAATGTAAGACTGAGGTTTTGAGCAACCAAAACAGGGACCCATATGTACTAACATTTAAATCTGCATGACTGTGGTTCCCAAACTTTGTTGCACACCGGAATCACCCAGGGAGATTTTGAAAATCTAGATGCCCAGGTTGTACTCCAGACCAATTAAAATCTGAGAGTGGGAGTCACATGTTAGTATTTTAAAAGATTTCTGGGTGATTCCAAAGTTCAGCAAAGTTTGGGAACTGATGGCATACGGAATTATACAGGTAAGCAATTTGTAGACTACTACCTAAAGAACTCAACTTACAGAATACTTTAATCCCCAGACCTCATGTGTATTTACGTTTAACATGCTTCAACATTATAATAGTAGAATATTTCAGAAATAATGAAAAGAGACTCTATAAATTAAAAATGATTCTGTAATCTGAAATATTTCCAAAATAGTACAATCCACTCCTTTTTTGCAGGGAGGGGGAAAATCAGAAATATTTATTTCCACGTTCAAAATCCCTTTTATAAGTACAGAAGAAGGAGAAATACTGAAAGATGAAAGGATGAAAAGATATAAACAAAGAAAAACTAAAATGATTGTTTACTAAGAATTGCAAACGCTCGTTTTCTGAGCATACCACAAAGTTCCATTCTCTGTTCTTAGGACTTTGTGTAATTGTCAGGGACATGATGACAACGGCTCATGCTTTTAGTTTAGCAAAATAAACCTGAGGGTTCCTTTTCAACCAGGTCTCAGTGAAAACTGAGACTGCACTCTTCTTTATGAAGGAAGAAAGAAAGGAAGTAAGTTAGGGGGGAAGGGAGGAAGGAAGGAAGGAGAGAAAATACGTCTTAGTGGTGAGCTCACCTATCCTTTGAACTGTTTTGTGGTTGAAATGCCCTTCCTGACTGATCAGTGCTCATTCAAAAGATTTTCACGTATTAGGAACATTCGAGGATTATGTCAGCTGAGACTCTTGCTGCCCGTGTGGTAGAGAGAACAACTTATAATAGCAAACATATACCAGACTTAGACGAATTACCCTCCCCGCAGCCTGCGGGCCTGTTGGGGTCATTCAATTCGGCAAACAGCCCCGTTTCTATAATCTCTTCCTGCCAAGCTATAGGGACAGCACCTGTTGCAAATCTTTGGAAGAACTGCGTATCTTTATCATCAAATTCAACTCCTCGAACCTCAGAGAAATCTTCAATTTCACCGATATCTTTGGCATAAACCACTGATGGGTCTGGCACAAATGGAGGCTCAACTAGGCCAGCTTCCAGGCGAGGAAAGTTGATGGTTTTGAAGAAATGGTGTTTCCTGGGATCATCAGACTTTTCTCTGTGAAGAAAGGAGATGGCCAGCCTGAGACACAGTAACAAACCCAAACAGGAACTGTTCTAGCAATTCAAAATATGTGGCCTTCTTTTCCTAGAATACATTTCATTTTAATTGCAGAGACAATATCACATGAAGAACAATTTAGAAAAATAACAACTTTCAAAACCACCCACAGGGAATTCCCTGACGGTCCAGTGGTTAGGACTCCATGCTTTCGCTGCCAAGGGCCTGGATTCGATCCCGAGTTGGGGAACTAAGGTCCCACGAGCCACAGATGGCCAAAAAAAAAAAATTTACCCCACACTTCTACTATATGCAGATAGTCACATTTTCATTGTTTGTAGACCACCTTCACACTTAGATGTAATTTTTTTTTTTTTTTTTTTGCGGTATGTGGGCCTCTCACCGTTGTGGCCCCTCCTGCTGCGGAGCACAGTCTCCGGACGCGCAGGCTCAGCGGCCATGGCTCACGGACCCAGCCGCTCCGCGGCATGTGGGATCCTCCCGGACCGGGGCACGAACCCGTGTCCCCTGCATCGGCAGGCGGACTCTCAACCACTGCACCACCCGGGAAGCCCCTGGATGTAATTTTTAAACAGCGAAGTAGTTGACATGACTTTTGTTCTTGGTGTTTCATGGAAACACCAGCAAAATTCAGTGGGGTCAGAACCTGCTTGCCTGCAGCTTCCAAGGCGCTCACTGCCTCTTGCTCTGTCCTTCAGGGTTACATAGAACAAGCGAAGCATGTCTCTTCTTACCTGACCACCACTTACATTTTAAAAGACAGCAGTCACATCTCCTCACTCTTCATATGACATGATTTCTAGGAGCCCCACCTACCTCCCTCAACTGCCACAGTAATCTTTAAAGACTTTTAAATAATCCATTAGCAATTTTTAGCAGCATAACTGAGCATACATTCGGTGCTCAAGACTACAGTTGTTTGTTATCAAACCCTCCTTCCCCATGCTAGAAATTATTCTAGTATTTGCCTTAGAATATGGGGGGAAAATGTGTGTTTCCAGTTAGTTGTGTAACCTTTTATATTAGTTACCTATTGCTGTGTAACAGATTGCCCCAACATTTAGTGGCTTAAAACAACAAACATTTGGGACTTTCCTGGCGGTCCAGCGGTTAAGATTCTGTGCTCCCAGTGCAGGGGGCCCGGGTTTGATCCCTGGTCAGGGAACTAGATCCCGCATGCTACAATTAAGAAAGAGTCCACATGCGGCAAATAAGAGTTCACGTGCTGCAACTAAGAGTCCTCATGCTGCAACTAAAGATCCTTCATGCAGCAATGAAGATCCTGTGTACTGCAGCTAAGACCCAGAGCAGCTAAATAAATGAATAATAAATATTAAAAAAAGGCTTTATTTAAAAAAAAAAAAAACATTTATTATTATCTCACAGTTTCTGTGGGGCAAGAATCTAGACTTGGGTTAACTGGGTGCCTCTGACTCAAGGTCTCTAGAGACATCACAGTAAAGCTGTTGGTCAAGGCTGTGGTCTCATCTGAGGGTTCGACTCGGGTGGGGGGTCAGGGTTGGGGTAAATTGCTTCCAGGCTCTCTCATATGGTTATTGGAAAGCCTCCATCCCTCACCATGTGAGCCTCTTCACAGGGCTGCCTGATACCATTGTAACTGTCTTTCTTCAGGACAAATGGTCATAGCAAGAGAGAGATAGAGAGAGAGCTCAAGATATAAGACACAGTATTTTTATTACCTAATCTTAGAAATGACATCTCATTACTTCTGCCACATTCTACTTATTAGAAGCAAGTCAGTACGTACAAGTAAGTCCAGCCCATCCTTAAGGGAAGGGGTTACTCAAGGGTGTGGATGGCAGGAGGTAGGGATCTTTGGGGACCATATTAGGGGTGGTCTACCATACACTCCTCTTGGTTCTTCTTGAGTCCAAGTTTTAAAGAAATAAAAAGAGGGCTGTTTTGTGGCATCAGGTTCAAACGATTTTTTTCTCTTTTTCATTTTCTTTAAAAAGATTTATTATTTATCATTTATTTATTTAATTTATTTATTTATGGCTGCATCGGGTCTTAGTTGCGGCATGCAGGATCTTCGTTGAGGCATATGGGATCTTTCATCATGGCGCACAGGCTTCTCTCTATTGTGGTGTGCAGGTTTTCTCTTCTCTAGTTGTGGCATGCAGGCTCCAGGGAGTGTGGGTTCTCTAGTTGAGGTGCACAAGCTCAGTAGTTGTGGCATGCGGGCTTAGTTGCCCCACGGCATGTAGGATCTTAGTTCCCTGACCAGGGATTGAACCCGTGACCCCTGCATTGTAAGGCAGATTATTTACCACTGGACCACCAGGGAAGTCCCCTCTTTTTCTTTTATATGAGTAGGTATGCTGGTCTGACTAAGAGATGTCTTCCTTTTGGAAGAAGTCAATTTCTGTCATAAATCAACCTTAATAAAGTTAATTACATTCATGGTCTTCCCTTTTTCATTTTTGTTCTAGTAATCAGAAAGCTTTTAGGAAACGGATTGAGGGCTTCCCACATACATCCCCTTCAGAGACTCCCTACTGTGTTTGAGGATTACTGCAGCAGACTCTGTCCAAAAAGATGACTAGAGTCTAAACTCAATAATCACGTTACTAATAACAAGTGGAAATGACCAACATTTATGCAGAGCTACTCTCGGCTAACACAACGTTATGCTCTTCACTTACTTTGTCACATTTAACCATCACAACAACCCTATCTGTCTTTTAACTGTATTTTAAACCTCTTTTAACCTCTTTATACTTGCTTTTGCATTTATAAATAGCTGTGTATCTGAGAAAGCCAGCAAATATAGGTGAATTTTTCAAAGGAAAAATTGTAGTTGAATATTATTATGGAAAAGAGAAACTCAGTCGAAGGCTCCTGATGTCCAGCAATTCCCCAGTTCTTGTTTTGTGATTCAAGCCTAGCTCCATCCAGAAAGGCCCATCCAGGACTCCTTGGACTTTTCCCATTATGATCCCACTGAAAAGAGAGGTATGGAAAACTGTATCATAAGATACTATAAGGTAACTCTGTTCTCCCCAAAGTCACTGAGTCTCCATGAATTGAAAGAAAGGGAAATGCAGGCTTGCCATCTATTAGAACCCACTGATCAGACTTCCCTGGTGGCACAGTGGTTAAGAATCGGCCTGTCAAAGCAGGGGACACGGGTTCGATCCTTGGTCCAGGAAGATCCCACATGCCACGGAGCAACTAATCCCGTGGCCACAACTACTGAGCCCGCACGCTGCAGCTACTGAAGCCTGTGCGCCTAGAGCCCATGCTCCCCAACAAGAGAGGCCACCGCAATGAGAAGCCCGCACACCACAATGAAGAGTAGCCCCTGCTCGCTGCAACTAGAGAAGGTCCATGCACAGCAACGAAGACCCAATGCAGCCAAAAAAAAGGAACCTACTGACCAATGTCTGTGTGGTTTACATCCTGTAGAGTAAGAGCCTTGAGGGAGGGTTACTAAGATGAATTGAAACTTCAAGGATGGATTTTTTTTTTAAAGTCAGATCTACTGAGGTATAATTTACACAGCAACATTTTAAAGTATCAGAAAGATTTGAGGAATGGGGGTTGGTACCAGATTTTAAATGTGTCAGAACAAGGATAGAGGTAAAATTCCACCCAAGTAGATCAGGAATGAACCTCAGGCCTGTGTGTCTCAAAGAGAATAGAGGAGTTAGAATGGGACCAGGTGCCATGAGGAAGAAGCTTGTACCATCTTGATGGCCGCTGGCAGGTATGAACACACTGTACCAGAGGTCAAGAGGGCACCTTTAAAGTCCCTCTGAGCAGATTTAACTTGGATAAAGGAGAGTGCCCATGGGCTCGGTGACCGTGGGGAACTTGCCATACCAGTCCTCACATCAAGATGCACAGTTCTCTTATCTAGGAAATAGACTCACAGATGTAGAGGACAGACTTGCAGTTGCCAAGGGGCAGGGGTGGATTGGGAGTTTGGGATTAGCAGATGCAAACTATTATATACAGGATGGATAAACAACAAGGTCCTGCTGTATAGCACAGGGAACTATATTCAACAGCCTGTAATAAACTATAATGGAAAAGAATATGAAAAAACAGTATATATATGTATAACTGAATCACTTTGCTGTACAGCAGAGATTAACACAACGTTGTAAATCAACTCTACTTCAATAGAATAAACTTTTTAAAAAAGGCACCGTTCTTAACTAACATCTCAACCAGGCCCAGATGGCCTTGGCGTGTCCATTAGGGATGGCCAACTGCAGCCTTTTTGCAACTAGTCACAGAAGACTGGGGAAACACGGGCCACATTGAGGTTTTCTTTATGTTCCGCCACATCCCCAACTAGATGCCCCTGGAGAGCGGGGCCCATGCCTTATGCCCCTTTCCAATAAATATCTGTGGGTGCGGATGCTAACAACAAAAGACTAGGCTCTCCAACTTCTGCTCCTTTCCCTCTGCTCCAGGCTACGGGAAAGCTGATCACTTGGCTATTTTGCACTAGCCATGCTTACCTCAGTTGTGTAATTAGAGTGAAGGTTATTTGACTCCTGAACCTTTCCCTGGCAGATTTGTTCAGGGCTCTTTTGGCCCATCATCATGCAGTGCCCTTGGGCAAATAGGGGAGACTATGGAGGGTGGCAGCACCTTTTGTAAGGGCCAAATCAGCAGCTGCAGGGAGACTTCTCCTGCTTATTGAATATATTTCAGAGCATGGACAGGGGCTGTTGTGTTACCAAACCCCACACAGAGATTACAATGGATTTTCTAAGAACAGTCAATGAAGGAAAGATTCCAGCTGCCCATACACGAGGATCACGCTGTGGGGTTTGGTCTGCCAAGAACAGTGGCTATTGGCCTGAGAAGCACTTAAGTCAGAGACTTGCATGGTTATTTGCCCTTACTTGGCTGCACTGTCTGATCAGAATAAATCCTGCAAAACACTTAAGTCTTCACCTTTTATTTTATTGGAACACACCATAGTTGACCCTATCTGAGTCCCTGTGAGATGATCAGAAAAGCTTTTGGCTTCTCTGCAAAATTAATTCACAGACCCATAAAGGCAAAAGAGGAGATTCCCTTCAGTGATGTCTAAGGAAGGAGAAGGGGTTTTTTTTCTTTCTTTCAAATGCTAATGAATGCAACAGGGAGGGGGCACTTGACCTCTCCGCTGTGTAACACATTGTCTAGGTATTTGCTCGGCTTTGGAGGATGCCCACGAAAGCAATCAAACATTATCTCATTTGAATGAATGTTTAAAAAATACAAAGAGTTGAAATGAAAACGTTGGAAGGTTTTCTCTTTCACTGAACAGCTGGTTTTTATATGCTTTCTCTCTAATGTTGTAAACAGTTTTTATACAAAACAGTCACAACAACAAATGCTTTCTAAAAAGGTTTTGCTTGACAGAGCAGCTTCAGGCCATGATCCAGTGCTTTAAGGTGGCGTTTTCCCGAAGAAGTTAGTCAATGTTTCATTTTACAGATTCAAAGTGTGCTTATAGACCGCCTGGAGGGGTGGGATAGGGAGAGTGGGAGGGAGGGAGATGCAAGAGGGAAGAGATATGGGAACATATGTATATGTATAACTGATTCACTTTGTTATAAAGCAGAAACTAACACACCATTGTAAAGCAATTATACTCCAATAAAGATGTAAAAAAAAACAAAAACAAAAACAAAGTGTGCTTATAAAGTACTGAGATAGATTTTTATTCAAAGACACCAAGTGGGTTGTGTTCCCTTCAGGGGAGTCACCTAAAGAGACTGTTCACTTCTTTCACTGCCTTGGCCACTGTTGGTACATTCTCTGATTCCCCCCGCATGGGCTTGAGAGCCAAGATGGTAGAGATGGTCTGTGTTCACCATATCCAGCTCTCCTCTCCTTCCTGGACAGACAGAAAGCAGGACTAGTCAGCTCCCTTGCCCTTAGGCAGGGCCCGAGGACTCCTTCTGTCCAACAGAAGTGTATCTGAAATGACCTGTAAAGTGGGTCTGAGGCAGGACAAAGCTCCCCAGGTTCTCTGCATTCTCTCTTGTTGCCATAGCAACCGAAACCACCAGTTCCAGTGGGGCTGAAAGGTGGAAGCAGCCTGAAGCTCTGAGTCACCATTCAGAAGGGAGATACCTGGAGAACCCCTGGACCCATAAAGGACTTCATATGAATGAGAAATAATCCTTTAGTTTTAAGCCGCTGAGACTTTGGGATTTGCCTGTTATCACAACGTGGCCTATTTTGACCACACTAATACTACAATGCTGGAATCTACACAGGAAAATCACTTCCACGTCAGTGAAGAGTTCCATCTCATTTCAAAATACTCATCTGTTAGTTTCGCTATCTTTGAAATGCTTTGAAAGTCATTACAAATGAATTTTGTTTCGCTATTTTAAAAGATCAGATCAAAAATAAAAAGCTTGCCTCCATACGTAAACATTGCGAGCTAAGGCAGCCCTGTTCTATAGCCTCCGCTGACAACTACTCAGAAGATTTAGAGTAATTTGCCTCTCGAAGTTTTGGTGTAATATTAAAAATCAGTCATATTACTTTATGGTTGTAACTTTCTTTTTGTTTGTATTTTTAGATTTTGAAAATTCAGTCCAAGTAATTTAAGACACACGAGCTCGTAGTTTAGTCAAAATATTATCTGATATCACCCTTAGAACAAATTAATAATAATTGCTATCACACTGAATGATTCCTAAGCTATGTTATAGCTAACTTTGCAAGCATTATATCTAAACCTCAAAATATCCCACTGAATTAGTTAGGGTTCCTTAGAGAAACAGAACCAAAAGGGCGCTGAAGTGTCCAAAATGCACAACAGTGGCATAAAAATTATTTTGAGCTGAAGTTATTTGAGAGTCAACAGATGCAGGTTTTGAACTCCCCTTTGTCTGCCTTTAAGATAAGCAGAGCCTTGGAAAAAAACTCAACTCATAAATCTTCTCTCCGGGAATTTCAGGAGTTTTGGAACCAGGAAAGATTGACTCTTATCACCAGTGACAGAACGCAGCACCATACCTAAATAGACATTGCCACAAAGCTATCATATCTCCCATCTATTCTTCTAAGGGCCATTTATCTTTCCTAAAAGTCAACTGTTCTCCCATAAGTGCCCTTACCCCACTATTTCAAAGAAGTCATTTGTTTTCCTGTAAGTGACCTTCTCCCCATCCCCCTCCCCTATTAAATGGAATATAAGCCCTCAATTCTAACTGCCACCTAGTAACATTTTTTTTTTTTTGCAGTACGTGGGCCTCTCACTGCCGTGGCCTCTCCCATTGCGGAGCACAGGCTCCGGACCCTCAGGCTCAGTGGCCCTAGCTCACGGGCCTAGCCGCTCCGTGGCATGTGGGATCTTCCCGGACCGGGGCACGAACCCGTGTCCCCTGCATCGGCAGGCGGACTCTCAACCACTAGCGCCACCAGGGAAGCCCCCTAGTTACACTTTTTTGTGGACTCTTGTGTATGTACATAAATAAAAATCTGTCTTTTCTCTTGTTAATCATCTTTTGGCAGTTTAATTTTTAGGCTTCCATTCCTAAACCTAAGAGGGTAGAAGAAAAGTTCTTTCCTCTCCCCCCAGTACATGTGTACTGGGGGGAGAGGAAAGATATTATCTGATATCAGATAATAGAGAGAGATATCAGATAATAGAGAGATAATAGAGAGATATATTATATATATAATATATATTATATAGAGATATATTATATATATAATATATATATAATCTGATATCAGATAATAGAGAGAGAGAGAGAGAGAGGGAGAGAGGGAGAGAGAGAGGGAGGGAGAGAGGGAGGGAGAGAGAGAGAGTTTATTTTAAGGAACTGGCTCAGGCAATTGTGGAGGCTTGGCAAGTTCAAATTCTGCAAGGTAGGCTGTGTGGCTGGAGACTCAGGGAAGAGTCACAGTTCAAGTTCAAAGGTGGTTTGCTGGCAGAATTCCTTCTTCTCCCAGGGAGGTCAGTCCTTTTCTATTAAGGCCTTCAACACATCGCATGAGGCTCATCCACTTAATGAAGAATAACCTGCTTTACTCAAAACCTACTCATTTATGTGTTAATCTTACCTAAAAAATACCTGCACAGAAACATCTAGAATAGTGTTTGATCAAATATCTGAGTACTGTGGCCTAGTCAAGTTAAGACATAAAATTAACAATCACACCCACAAAAAAAACCCCATTTTATATATGAGGATATTGAGACTCCAAGAAAGTAATTCAGTTGCTTGGGGTAAAATGATCAGTATGTAGCCAAGCTGGGTTGTGAGTCTATGTCTGTGACTTGAAAACCCTTGGTTTTTCTCCTTACATAACACAGTTACTCACTGCCAAGGGTCTTTTCATAGATCAGGTTTTCTTATTTTTTTCTTCTAAAATATCTTGATCTTATTATTCCTTTGTAGGCAATAAAACTTGACTTTCCTCAAAACTAATTTCAACTGTACTTAACATAGCTGGCAACATCAGATGTACTTAATAAATATTTGTTGACTGATTAATGATATTTTACAGAGATGTTTAAAGGGGCAGAAACTTTCACTTTAAAATACATCTTGGAGGACTTCCCTGGTAGCACAGTGGTTAAGAATCCACCTGCCAATGCAGGGGACACAGGTTCAAGCCCTGGTCTGGGAAGATCCCACATGCTGCGGAGCAACTAAGCCCATGTGCCACAACTACTGAGCCCGCGTGCCACAACTACTGAAGCCCGTGTGCCTAGAGCCCATGCTCGGCAACAGGAGAAGCCACTGCAACACGAAGCCAGTGCACGGCAACGAAGAGTAGCCCCCGCTCGTTGCAACTAGAGAAAACCTGCGTGCAGCAACGAAGACCCAGCACAGCCAAAAATAAATAAATAAATAAAATAAAATTTAAAAACTGCAGTATTTATTTTTAAAAAAATACATCTTGGAGATTGTTCCATATCAAGTGTTCATAGTGTTTGAAAGTGTTGAAAATACTTAACCACATAATATACAAATAATAACAGGAAAATACTACTACTACTTAATCCCAAGCCTTTGTCATTAATCCAAAGTATTCTCCAAATCCCTGCGGAAATGCTGACATCACTAATCATGTCTTTATATGATAGTTACCTGCTTCCTAAGCGTTGCTCTGGTGTCTTAGCCAAGAAGAGTCTGCAAATGTCTTTTGCTTCCTCTGTGAAGTTATCGTGTTGGAATCTGACTTCCTCTTTCAGTGTTCTTTGCTTTAAATCCTCTTTACTGACTTTTTCCTTGTAATCTTTGAATGGTGTTCGTCCAGCAACCATTTCATAAATACTGCATCCCATTGCAAACCAGTCCACAGGATAGGAATAACTCGCTTTTTCCATTAGGATTTCAGGAGCCATATAACCATTGGTTCCAGCCTGTAATGCCCCAAACAAAAACAAAACAAAACAAAACAAAAACACTAATGTGAGTTGAACAGACACTGCTGACAGCCTACTCAATACCCTTTCTCCTTTTCTTTCCTTGTTGAGGGAACCTAATTTACTTGGAGTGGCCATGTGTCTAACCTATTCTATTCCCTGCTTTCCCAGCAGCCTCTGGTGCAGTCGGGGCGGGCCATGCAATCCATTCTGGCCAATGAGACATAAAGAGGATTTGGTTGGAGTGCATTATGAAAGAGAGAGATACGGCTGATCTTGAAGTGGGAAAATCACCTAGACTCTCTTAGTCCCCTCACCTCATCTTTAAGGTAAAAAGTTCACACGGCTGTCTCTAAGATCCCCTAAGTCCTGCTTCTGCTTTTTATTCACAGATAATAGAAAATTAGACGCATGATTTTTTTTTAAGTGGAGTTCTTTATTGCTAATATTGGACGTTCACATAATATTATCTAGTCTATGATTTTTTTACTCTATTTGCTATGTAATGATACTAATATATCAGCCATCTTTGCCTGTTTGTCTCTGCACTGAAAATTTAATACAGAAATTTTAATCCATAAAATTCCACACATGAAACTTCATTTAACATGCAAGACTATTTATTGTAGGCACAATTCTACCGACAATATATAGCAAATGACCATTGGGTTAATGTGTGTATATATATATGTATATATATTTAAATACATGTAGCATACAATTTACCATCTTACCATTTTAAGTGTTTAGTTAAAGAGTATTAAGTACATTTATGTTGTGCAATGAATCTCCAGAACTCTTCATCTTTAAAAGCTGAAACTCTATACCCATTAAACAATTCCCCATTGGGCTTCCCTGGTGGTGCAGTGGTTTAGAATCCGCCTGCCAATGTAGGGGACACGGGTTCGAGCCCTGGTCCGGGAAGATCCCACATGCCATGGAGCAACTAAGCCCGTGCGCCACAACTACTGAGCCTGTGCTCTACAGCCCATAAACCACAACTACTGAGCCCACGTGCCACAACTGCTGAAGAGCCTAGAGCCTGTGTTCTGCAACAAGAGAAGCCACCGCAATGAGAAGCCTGAGCACTGCAACAAAGAGTAGCCCCCACTCGCCGCAACTAGAGAAAGCCCGCGTGAAGCAACGAAGACCCAACACAGCCAAAGAAAACAAAGCAAAACAAAAAAAAAAAACCCAAAAAACAATTCCCCATTACCCCAACTGCCCAGGCCCTGGCAACCACCGTTCTAATTTCTGTCTCTATGAATTTGACAATTCTAGGTACCTCATATAAGTGGAATCATGCAGCATCTGTCTCTTTGTAACTGAGTATAATTTCAATACGTTCATTCATTCAACAAATATTTAATGAACACCTGCAACATATCTTGTAATTATAAAGTATATATTTACATTATGTTTTCATAAAAACTAAGCTGCTTTTGATTAAAGTATAATGTATAACCTTTGCAGCACTTAAAAATGCAAAGAACACCGTAAAACGACAATAAGCTCCTATTAATATTTACATAAAAATGAGAACATAAATTATTGGCAGAGTTGTAAGAAACAGATGTGCTCTGTAATTTGACTCCGATTTTTAGGAGAGCAGTAAGACACAGAGCATAGACAATGAGATGTATCAACTGTTCCTGTTCTTCAACCAGGTCACTTGACTTTGGAGCAAGTAGCTCAAAGAATTGATTCAGAAGAAAGGGAAAGGGATCTACATCGCGATGTTCGTAGCGTCATTATTCTTCACGGTTGCAAGCTGGAAACACCCAATGCCTTTCAATAAAGACAATAGACCAGGAGACTTCCCTGGCAGTCCAGTGGTTAAGACTCTGTACTCCCACTGTAGGGGGCATGCCCACGTGCCCGCCATGCGACCAAAAAAAACAAAAAAATAGACTAGAGTCTAGTGTTAATACCAAGAAGTGCATATATGTAATGGGTTTTGCATACTGATTATAAATGTGAATTCAGTACATCAAAAAAGGTTGGAAAGTATTTTTAGTTGTTTACTGGGTGATTATTTTTCTGTCTAGTTGCTTAAATATATGTTTTTAATGTACACAATATATGTAATACCTTAGGAACATTAAATTTCACGGATGATTTTTACATGGATAACAACAATGAAAAACATAAATGACCTAAGCACTAATGAGGAGTAATTGGCTTGAGCAAGAAAATTGTGGAAGTGACCTTGGTCTGACAGGCTGGGCATGAGTCAGCATGGCACTGCTGTTTTCGTAGGAGTGTGTATGTAATTTGGGTGACCATATGTTCCGGTTGGCCTGGGACAACAGTTTACATCTGTTGTCCTGGCATCTTGTCCAGAGTTACGTCTGCCAAAACAAAAGGGTGCTGTAGGCTCCTCTGAGGCCCAGGATACAGTCTTACTCATCTTTGTATCAAACTGGGTATTTACCCCCCGAGCCTCCCTTGCTGCACGCCCAACAAAATGTTTCTTACGTAAACAATAGTGAAGATGGTAACTAGATGTTTTCCATCCACTATCCAACAAATATTTGTTAAGCCACACCCTGCAGTGATTTCTAGGGATACCAAGACATACTAGGCCTGGTCCCTGACCTTGAGGATTTATAGGCTGGTGGAGACAGGTCAAAAGGTTAATTCAGTAAAGGAGGGTAAATGCCTTAATGGGAGAGGAAAACAAACATAGGGAGGCCAGAGGGGGTGTGTGTGTGTGTGTGTGTGTGTGTGTGTGCGCGTGTCAATGTGTGTGTTGGGGATACTTTACTGAAAAGTGACAGCTGAGCTGAATTATGAGGGAAGAACCTTTTCACAAAGAGAAGGCTGTCCAGGTAACGGACATGTGTAAGAGATGGAGTCCGGAAAAATGTGGGGTGCTTGGGGAACTTTAAGTAATTTGGCATTTCTGGAGTATAAGCTCTGTGGGATGCAATGGTGGGAGGGGAGACTGGAGGGGGAGATGTAGATGAAATTGAGAAACATTGTCTGCCAAGGTGGCGAAAGTCCATTCCCAGGCTCCCTTTTCCCTTTGTCCCTTTACTATAGAGCCAGAAGGCTAAGCACTCCATCTCCCAACCTCACATGTTGCACTGAGGGTGGCCATGTGGTAATGTGATATGAGCTTCACTTGAGAGGTGTGCAAGGTGAAGGCACTGACGGTTGGGAAAAAGCTTAAAAAATGGGGGAAATATCCAGTGAGAACACGAGTAAAACTTCAAGTAAGTCCTTCATAATGTTTAGTTTTCATGTAAGAAATACACACTCATTTTTTAAATATCTCATTTTTAAAAGCTCATTCTCTAATTTTAAGTACTTTGGAAAGGAAAAAAGTAATATTTATCAGAGGAAAAAGAAAGTTAACTAGGCCAGAAAATAAGATATATATTTATAAATTTCTTATGTCAGAGAGCATGGTATTAAAAATGTGAAGGTCAAAGCACATGTTGACCTGCAAATTTTTCATCATTGCTCTTATTATCTTACGTAACCTCACCCTGAATGACTCAGAATTTTGTGTGCTCAACAACAACGACAAAATGGGAGAAATACATGAAAGATGTAAGATGGATTAATGGATCAACAGAGGGGTGGATAGATGGATGGACATGTGATAAAGCAAGTCTAATAAAAGGTTAATAATGCACAATGGAATATTGTTCAGCTATAAAAAAGAATGAAGTATTGACACGTTATGACATGGATGAACCCTGAAAACATTATGCTAAGTGAAAGAAGCCAGTCGCCAAAGGCCACTTCCTGTAGGATTCCACTGAAATGCAGTATCTAAAATCGCATGCAACCAATTTTAGTGTTGTTTAGGGTTGGCAGAAGGGGAATGGGAGTGATTGCTAATGGGTAGGGGGTTTCTTTTGGGGGTGCAGAAAATATTCTAAAATTGTGATAATGTTTGTATATCTCTGTGAATATACTAGAAACCATTGAACTGTACACTTTAAATGGGTCAATTTTATGGTATTTAAATTATATCTCAATAAAGGTGTTTAAAATGTCAAAGGTAAACTCTAGGTCATGGGTGTACAGGTGCTCGTTGTGAATTCCTTCAACTTCCCTGTATGTCAGAAAGTTTTCATAATAGAATGCACAGGGGAAAAAGGAGTAAGGGGTGGGGGGATGTGATGCCAGACATTACCACACTGGCTGCTAGTTCATCAGGCACATGAAACTCTTCTGCAAGAGTCACAAGGAAGAACCACAGGGGAGAGCAGAGGAGGGGCATCTATCGGCCCAGCTCCCTCCCATCTCCTACTTCCATTAGTCAATAGTTAACCCCATATGATATCACTTATACGTGGAATCTAAAAAATACAACAAACTAGTGAATATAACAAAAAAGAAGCAGACTCACAGATACAGAGAACAAAGTAGTGGTTACCAGTGGGGCAAGGGAAGTGGGGAGGAGCAATACAGGGGTAGGGCTTTAAGAGGTACAAACTAACAGGTATAAACTAAGCTACAAGGATATATTGTACAACATAGGGAATATAGCCAATATTTTATAATAACTATAAATGGAGTATGACCTTTAAAAATTGTGAATCACTATACTGTACACCTATAACATATAATATCGTACAACTATATTTCAATTAAAAAAGAGAAATGTCATTTTGAATTCTCTGACATGTAAATGTTTAATCGTATACTGAGATTATACATCACTAAAAATAATAAAAAATAGAATTGTTAAAGCATGAAATAAAAAAGAATTATCCCAAAGCTAGCTTGTCTCTATTTCCAGATATGTCACCAGACCCTTAGCAGTTGCCTGGAAAACCAGGTCCCACATCATACTACAGTATAATATTTCACCCAGCTCTAAAAGTGGAGGAACAACTTGGCCTACAAGTGGTGTCAACAGGGTGTTGCCCGAGAGAGAGGAAAGGAGGCCGTAGAGAGAATGTAAGAGGGTGTGTGAGGTCTGTGGCCCAGTACACCAACTTCATGAAATTTCTCAGTGACAGGCTTTGCTGTGAGGTATTTTTCATCCCTGGTGCTGGCTACTGGCTGGTCTCTCAATCCAGAAACTAGTGGCTGTCAGTATTGGGAAATTTTCTGAAATTATTTCTTTGATCATTTTCTCCCTTTCATTTTCTTTCTTCTCTCTCCCCTCCCCCCTTTTTTTAACTCCTGAACTTATCCTTTGTGTTTCTTATTTTTGCTCCTACTTTCTATCTCTTTGTCTTCTGTTTTCTTTCTTTTTTTTTTTTTTTCTGGGAGACTTCCTCAATTTTTCTTCTAACTCCTCTATTTTTTTAAAGTACTTTAATAATGGGAAATTTCACACATACACAAAAGAAGACACTAGAATAATAAACCCAGTGTACTCTATACCCAGCTTCAACAATTATCGACACATGACCAATCTTGTTTCCTGTGTCCCTACTCAAGCCCAATGTCCCCCACCCCTGCCACTAACTTAGATATCATTTGTAAGTATTTCACTATGAATCTCTAAAAGATAAGGTCACTTAAAAAAACAAGCAAATAAACACAAAGCACTGCAAACACCGTTATCTCACTTTAAACATAACAATAATTCTTGAATATTATCAAATATCTGGACATATTTATACTTTCCCAATTGTCCTATACACTTGCCCCCTAAATAGTTTGTTTAAATTTAGGTCCAAGTAAGGATCACACAGTGTGATTGATTGATATGTTTCTTAAATCTTCAGGACTATATATGTTTTTCCTCTTTCTCTCCTCATCCCCTGCAAGATTTTGTTGGGAAAAAAAACTGGTTCAACTGCAGTTTCCCACAGTCAGATTTTGCTGACTGCATTCCTGTGGTGTTATTTAACATGTTCCTCTATTCTTTGTATTTCCTGTAAGTTGAGAGCTATATCAACTTACAGGAAATAGCTAGATCTAGAAACTTCTACTGAACTTTTCATTTCTTGCAAATATGTTTTTATTAACATACACTTAACACAGAATAATGTGCTTATACTTCGGGTTCAGTACATTTTGATAATTGACTACACCCATGTAAATACAACCCAAACAAGATAAAGAACATTTCCATTCATTTCCTTTGTGCCCCTTCTGGTTCATTCTCCTCCCCTCTTGCCAGGCAACCACTTTCTGATTTCCGTCACCATATATTAGTTTTGTTTGCTCTTGGATTTCACGTAGATGGGACTGTATGGTAGAAACTCTTCTGTGTCTGACCTTTTTTTAACATAATGTTTTTGAGATTCATCCACGTTGTTCTGAAAACATATTTATCTATTTTTAATTTCCAAATGTCCTTGTTCTTCTCTGAATGTTCTTTGTTTTACAACATCTGTCCTTGTTTCATGGATGCAGTATCTTCCCTTAAATCTCAAAAGATATTAATTGTAGGTTTTTAAAAAATTGTTCTTTTCTACTCCCCGCATTGTTCCTGTTCCCTGCAATTTCTTTCTTCTGTTTGTTTTGGCATTGTCTTTCATTTTGGAGGGTTTTTTCAAATGACAAGTGATCTTTGACTTTCTGTTTGTATTTAAGAGTGCGACACCAAAATGCTGACAAGAAGCTGGTCAACTGATGGGCTTCACTGTAGGGTGATTATGCCAGGCCGTGTCACTGGGGACCCTACCTGTATCTGTAGACCTTCTGTGTTAGGCTGCTCAGTTTCCCCAGAGGGAGATCCTCCAATATCCCACCTGAGAGGTGTCAGCCTCTTTGCCCTCATTGTGGGAGCTGAGATGGGAAAGGGGCAGAGCTACAGCTCTGAGTTGGGCTATATGTTCCTGGGTCAGGCTTCTCCCTGGCTCAGTCTCTTGAGCTGGGGTGGGAGAGGCATGAAGAAAGACTATAAACAACATCCCACTGCATTTCAGACGGTGGTGATTGGTAAGTTCTACTCAGCCACATTTACTGTGAGCTTGCTCCGTGTGTGGCAAGTTTCCAGCGAGCAGATTTCAGAGGCGAGTGATTTCAAGGATTAAAATCGCTAATCAGGACACTGGATAGACATCAGTCACTCAGTAGAAGGTGTAGGGTAAAAAGTGGGCAGCATATGCCAGTCGTGAACAAAGGATTGCGAGACACACACCGGGAGAAAAATTGGAAATAATAATGGGCAATACTTATTGAGTGTTTATTACATGCTAAATATTTTGTCAAGTGCTTAACGTGAACTTCTTGTTTAATCTTCATGATAAACCTATGAGATAGAGCCTATTTTATCCTCCATTTTGCAGATTAGAAAACTAAACCACAGAGAGGTTAAATCTTGCCTAAGGTCACCCACCCAAGATTCACGCACAGGCTTGCACTGTGAACCACTACATTACACTGCCTCTGTGGAAACAGGCGAGGTAGCCTTTTCTTATCCTTCCAAGTTCCCTTCAGGATTTCTTTTCTCCCTCTAGAGTATCCCCCTTCCCTCTCCCCATCTGCCAGGTACTAAGTCCTCATCTTGGTCCATTCTTGCTTAAGCTGCTTCTCTTCTTTTCCCAACAAGTTCTCTGTTCTTTGCCGGCATCACTGCTCAGGCAAGCTGGCTGGCCTGCTCCACACCACAGAGGTTGCTGGTCGGTGGGCACCAGACCCTGAGCCACGCTAGGACCAACTTGGTCCCACCCCCAGGAAACAAGTGAAGAATCGCCGGCCATCTTTACGGCACTATAACTCCTTGGAATCTTGGAAAGAGCGCTAATGGCATGCAGGGTAACCTCAGATTCATTCCAAATAATTATCAGGACTCTACCTCTTGGCCCTAAAGACAGAAAATGTCAGTGATGGAATTCTGAAGGGCACCGCCTCCTTGAAGAGTGGAGGTATTTCACAGAGGAGAAGAATGGAATTAGCAGGGGACGCCAGAGTCCAAGCGCCCAAATTCCATCGCGGCCTCCAGCTGAAAAAATGAATTGCCTGCCCTTTATGCCATTTGTCTTCGGCATGTGAACTGCCTCCTCAGAGTGGGGTGGGAGGAGAGAACGGGCCAAGCAGCATGGGGCAAGGTCTAACCATGCTGACCTCTCGTGGCTCAGTTTAACTCCTGCAGTTACAAAGGGCCCCCCGCGCGTCAGTCTCTGTGGCGTCAAAACAACCCCTTTCAGATCGTGAGACCAGGAACTGCCATTGCCAGGGCTGTAGGGATCACTCAAGCGTCAGCAGCAACAGAACTCCGTGGTGGGTTTTGTGTAGAGTTTGACTTTTTTTTTTTTTTGCTTCATTTTGTTTTGCTTTGGTTCTAGAGCGCCCTTTGGTGGGTCCACTCCGTCAGCACCTGGTCAGGCAACACAAAGTATGCCCAGCATTCAGGGCATCAAGCATCAGGAGGCCAGATGGGGTCCAAACCCCTCCCCCCGGTGGGCAGCAAGAAGTCCATCTACCACTGTCATCGCATGTGGGTTGCTTAGTCCCATCAGGGCCACCTGTCACCTACAGGTGTCCAGACTTTGAGGAAGGTGGATCAGAGCCAGCTCGTGGGGACCTGTGCGGACACCCCCTTCCTTGCTCTTGCTGTTGGATGCTGGTTTCCACTGACCCTGCAGCTGTTGTCACTCTCACCCCTGGGCCCATGGGAGCTAAGTGGCAGGGCCCAGGCGGGGGGGGGGGGGTCTGCACATTGAGTAGCCCGGGGTGGCTCTGGGCAGGAGTGAACTGTGACCTCATCCGCAGTGATGAGAACAGGGTGTGGCCTTTCAGTGGGGGGCTTAGAGGGCATAGTTCTCATCCGACTAGTTTTAAACGTCCATTAAGAAGTGTGCGTGTCCCCGCGCGTGCTTGCGTGTGTATGTGCAGGTCCTTCAAGGTCAAGGTCACTTCCACGTCCCAGTGAACCTGAAAAGTTGGCAACCTTAAATTCCATCATTAAAGGAAATGCCTGTATCCTGGTGCCCTTGGTGTGGCCAGGCCAGGCTGGATTTACTGAGCCACGCGGGGAGAAAGACGCCGTCAAGGAAGCTGTTTCTGCGTTTCCCGATGGCCCAGCAAACTGGCCGGCGGAGCAAGAAACCGCCCGCGGATGCCTCTTCCCCCCAGTTCATCACAAACCAGATCCACTCGACAACACAATCCAAACAGAAGAGGGAATCAGAATGTACATCTTTTGTTTGCCGTGGCAGGAGAACTGTTGAGCAGAGGAAAAAAACAAGCTGAGCTTAGCGCTATCGGCTGTTTCCTGGGGCTCGCTCCTTCCTTCCTCCGAGGGGGGCCCGGCCGCTTTGTTCTCGTTCCCAGCTGCTCCTCTGCGCCTTTAAGCGGTGGCCTTTGCAGACCTCAGAGGAATGCGGCCCGGGACCCCAGGGGACTTTGCTCCAAGGCTCCGCCCTGTGTGCTCAGCCCCGGGCTGCAGCCTCCAGAGCGCGGACCTAACTTTTGCTCCTTGCCCTCCCGCCCCGTCGCTTTCTGCCAGCCGCTTCCTGGGCAGGAGAGGGAGCCTCACCAGAGGGGCTTTCCTGCTGTCCCTGACACCCCTGGGAAGAGGGGATCCAAAAGAGGGATCCCTGCAAGAACGAATTCTGCAGCTATACGGTCTGGTATCAGTCTGCTGTGGTGCAGATCTCAGCTCTCCCAATTACTAGCTGGTCACCCCCAGGCCAGTTACTCAACCTCTCTGAGCTTCACAGCTCTTACCTCATAGGACCGTGATGAAGATTAAAGCCATAATACACACGGCTTGCCTTTCCAAAGCCTGGCACATAGCACGCCCTCAATAGGTGTTAGCCACGCTGGTCACCAAGCCAGGTTCTGGTTGTCTCAGGCAGGGCAGCTACGCAAAAAGAAAAACCCAGAAGCCTCTAAGACTCCATCAGATTGAAAGACGGGCCTGGTACATCATCAGAGATCGATAGCTGGGATTCTTCCACTGGAGTGTGTTCTTTGGCGGTTTCACATTCTGCGAATCTGTCCAGCAGCAGGCTGATGCCTATTTTCCATGGTGACTCTAAGACACTCAGAATAAAATCACAGACGAAGCTCCACGTGGCTGTGAGGAAGTGAGACAATGGCACGTGGCTGCTCGACTCAGCTTCCAGGCGAGCTGCGCCTTCATCCACTGCCCACCCGGCTGCAGCCTCGGGGTCCTGCTGGCTCCTAGTGTCCCTCAGAGAACAGAGCATGGCAGCAAAGGTCCTCTGAGCAGCTACAGTGCCTTTCAGGTGAGGCAGAAACAATGCAACAGTGGGGATCGTGGCAGAGGGTCTAGCGCTGGGCTTCTTGTAAAATAATCACAGCAGTCATTTTGTGAGTGCCTACCACGTGGCTGACCTCTGCTAGGCATTCATCTACTTTGATCTTCTCATCAAGCCTAAGAGGGGAGCAGTATCAATCAGGCTCAGAGAAGAGGCATGACTGGTCTGGGGTCACACGCAGGGCTATGGCAAGCCTAAGTGGCACGTCTGGGCCAGTTAGAAGGAGGTTCTCCGCCTGGGTTTGTGGTCAGCCTGTGCGTCCGTACACAGCAGCCACAGTAAGTGGCAGAACCAGATTGGCAGACTCACTCTCCTTCCATCTTTTTGATCCCGTGGACCGTATTTCGTCAGCTGCACTTGATCTGAAAGGATGCTCTGAGCTTCCAACGTGTTTACCTCAAATCAGGTGAGGCGGCAACCGTTTGTTCCCTGGATCGCATCATCGTGCATGACAGCCCTCTCCTGCCACACCCCGCGAGCCTCACGACCCTCTTTCTCTCCTCACTGCCACAGCTCAACAGACAATGTGCCAGCCTGGCACTTCCCACGGAAGACGGAGGGCCAACCCATGCTCCGCGCACCGAGCCACGTGCAGTGCCAGATTCTCTTCCCTCTCCCCTCTGTTTCCTGTATCTGTGAGTCTGTTTCTGTTTTGCATATACATTCCCTTGTACTATCTTTTACATTCTCCATATAAGTGGTATTATACAGTCTTTGTCTTTGACTTAGTTCACTAAGCATAATATTCTCTAGGCTCATCCATGTTGCTGCATACGGCAGGATTCCATTCCTTTTTATGAAGGAGTAATATTCCATTTTACATATATATTATACCCCCGTCTTCTTAAGCCAGCTGTCTGTTGATGGGTGTTTCCACGTCCTGGCTATTGTAAATACTGCTGCTACGAACATTGCACTCCTCTCCTCCTTACCCTCATCCCAACTCCCTCTTCCTGTTGGCCCTTCCAAGGCTGATTTTGTCACTTTCCTGCCTGGAAACCTTCAGTGGCTCCCCAGCACCCTTGGCATTGGGTTCGAATGCCCTTGTCTGACTCCTGCAGCCTCCTAGGGCCTGACACAGGCTCCGCTCTCGGTAGCACCTGTTGTCTCCCTCACAGCCTTGACTCCACACTCTAGACAGCTGCAGAGTCACACTGTCCTCAGCTGAGCCCCAGGCCTCTGGCCAGGGTTTTCACTGCAGCACTACGAACATGGTGGGTCATTATTTGTGGGGAGGGGCCGTGGTGTGCGTTGTAAGACGTTCACAGCATCCCTGGCCTTTACCCAGTAGATGCCAGTAGCAACTCCCCAGTCATGACCACCAAAAAGGTCTCCAGACATTGTCAAAGGGCTCTAGGGGCCAAAATTGCCCTCAGTTGAGGACCACCACCCTATGCTGATCCCTGTGCCAAGCCCACTCACCTTTCTCTTCACCTGCTTCACTTTTTTTGTTTTAACATCTTTATTGGAGTATAACTGCTTTACAGTGTTGTGCTAGTTTCTGCTTTATAACAAAGTGAATCGGTTATACATATACATATGTTCCCATATCCCTTCCCTCTTGCATCTCCCTCCTTCCCACCCTCCCTATCCCACCCCTCCAGGTGGTCACAAACCACCGAGCTGATCTCCCTGTGCTATGCGGCTGCTTCCCACTAGCTATCTATTTTACATTTCGTAGTGTATATACGTCCATGCCACTCTCTCACTTTGTCACAGCTTACCCTTCCCCCACCGCAAATCCTCAAGTCCATGCTCTAGTAGGTCTGTGTCTTTATTCCTGTCTTACCCCTAGGTTCTTCATGACATTTTTTCCCCCTTAAATTCCATATACATGTGTTAGCACACGGTATTTGTCTTTCTCTTTCTGACTTGCTTCACTCTGTATGACAGACTCTAGGTCCATCTACCTCACTACAAATAACTCAATTTCATTTCTTTTTATGGCTGAGTAATATTCCACTGTATATATGTGCCACATCTTCTTTATCCATTCATCTGTCGATGGACACTTAGGTTGCGTCCATGTCCTGGCTCTTGTAAATAGAGCTGCAATGAACATTGTGGTACATGTCTCTTTTCGAATTATGGTTTTCTCAGGGTATGTGCCCAGTAGTGGGATTGCTGGATCATACAGTAGTTCTATTTTTAGTTTTTCAAGGAACCTCCATACTGTTCTCTGCAGTGGCTGTATCAATTTACATTCCCACCAACAGTGCAAGAGGGTTCCCTTTTCTCCACACCCTCTCCAGCATTTATTGTTTCTAGATATTTTGATGGTGACCTGCCTCACTTCTGTTTGCCTTGTAAGTCTCGACTCAGTTGTCATTTCCTCCTGAAGCCCTTCCTGACCCCACGACCCAATGTCGGGCTGGTGCCCTTCCTATGCACTCAACTTGGACAGTCTGACTGCTGTATTGTCAGGGCCCTTTGACTTATCAGTCTCTTCCCTGTCCTCGGCTTCATGAAGGCAGGCATTTGTTTGCCTGGTATCCTGTTGTACTCAGGGCCAAGTCTGTACCTGTGACATGACCTCACCTAGTAAATCACCCTCGACAGCCCTCTCTCCCTTAGCCCATGTCCAAACGATCACTGAGGCCCAGTCATTCTGGAATCTCTTCCCAGTTCAAACACTGTGCTCTGGCTCCACCACCCCTCCTGTTGGCTGAGCTGCCATCATCTCTCACCTGGATTACAAATGACCACAATCCACCCGAATCCCTTCTGATCTGCTCTCACTTCAGATGGAGTGATACTTTTTTTTTTTTTTTTGCGGTACGCGGGCCTCTCACTGTTGTGGCCTCTCCCGTTGCAGAGCACAGGCTCCGGGTGCGCAGGCTCAGCGGCCATGGCTCACGGGCCCAGCCGCTCCGCGGCATGTGGGATCCTCCCGGACCGGGGCACGAACCCGTGTCCCCTGCATCAGCAGGCAGATGCTTAACCACTGCGCCACCAGGGAAGCCCGCTGGTTAGGATTTTGGTAGAGACCAATATGTGACCGTGAAGTAGCCAGAATGCCTGTCCTGTGTGGTTCTCAGAAGTAAATTCTCAAAGAGAAAATTTTTTGGAGCAGGGTCATAATGGTTGGGATGTATGTACGTATTAACTTCTGATGAAACACACTCAGAGATCTTTTTAAAATCACTTATTCAGGGCTTCCCTGGTGGCACAGTGGTTAAGAATCCGCCTGCCAATGCAGGGGACATGGGTTTGAGCCCTGGCCCGGGAAGATCCCACATGCTGCAGAGCAACTAAGCCCATGCGCCACAACTACTGAGCCTGTGCTCTAGAGCCCGCGAGCCACAACTACTGAGCCCACGAGCCACAACTACTGAAGCCCGGGTGCCCTAGAGCCCATGCTCTGCAACAAGAGAAGCCACTGCAATGAGAAGCCCGCACACTGCAACGAAGAGTGGCCCCCGCTCGCCGCAACTAGAGAAAGCCCACGTGCAGCAATGAAGACCCAACGCAGCCAAAAATAAAATAAAAAAATTTTAAAAATAAATAGACAAAATCACTTATTCAGTGTGTCACTAGCATTGTAGTCGACATGACAGAAGCTTCAAAATAAATATTATGCCCAAACTCTATGACATTATCCCTCTGAATGTGAGGAGTTGGTTAGAGGCAGGACATGGTAACCAAACATATCACAAGCTTTTGGGTCACTGCACTAACTTCATTCCAATTCCTGACAATATAGCAAGTTTTAAGGACTCACTCATGTTCCACAATATCTGAAGGTCACTGTTCTCCACATAGATGGTTGAATTTGAAAAGTCCCAGCACGAGTCCCATTGCCCAATTTTCCTGTTATATTCACCTGGCAGTTCTAAAAATGCTGAGTTAGTTTTATTGTGTGCACGTGGATGTCAGCTGAGAACAGGCAGGAGCGCTTATCACATCTATTAAAGGTGAATATTGACAGTGGCTGGGACCACGTTTAATGATATTGTGCCTGGGTGTGGGAAGGCTGACTGAGATGTTAGTCACATCGTTCCCTGTAAAGGTTGGGCCAATCCTTTTCCAAAGTCTTAACTCCATTAGAGGTTCAGCTAGGCTTGAGGTTGAGGTCCATATCAGAACAGACTGAGGAAGATATGCTGTGTCACCACATGCACTCATTCTGAGTTTTACTTAGTGGAGGGCCTTTTATAGCATTACAGACCAGAGGCCACATGCTGCTCCGTGTGTGAACTTGACAAGGTGGAGTCAAAACCGTAAGTGCTCTTGAACCTGGCACACCTGGGTTCATCTCACGTATGAGAGATGTGACTTTAGGGGGGTCACTTAACCTCTCTGAGTCTCAATTTCTCCATCTCCATAATACTCCCTATCTTGTAAGTCTTTATAGAAAGGCTCTAGATCCCATCATCCCTTGATTAAGAGGTCAGAACTCTTCCAAACTTTTCAAACCATTGAGATAACAGCAGTTATTAGGGGTATTTTTTTTGCTGTTTTTGCTTATCTGAATTCCATTTCACCGTTCTCTTCCACCCCTCTTTTCTTTCTTTTTCTTTTGGCCACGCCACGCAGCATGTGGGATCTTAGTTCCCCCACCAGGGATCGAACCCTCGCCCCCTGCATTGGAAGCGCGGAGCCTTAACCACTGGACCACCAGGGAAGTCCCTCCATCCCTACTTTCCATTGGAGAACACGTTCCTCTGCCCTCAGTTCCTGATATATATATATATATATATATATAGGACAGAACGTGTCCCTGGTTCCTGAGCACAGCAGAGATCTAGCCTGGCTAATGGACTTGGTTATGGTTGGGCATGTGACTTGAGCTGTCCATTGAGAGTCTTCCTTGGGAATTTGAAGGAACTGTTCGTAAAGAACTGTTCTCTTTCCACGGGATTGCTTGGTTGGTAGGATATGCGTGGAGCTGTCGGCGGCCCCCACTCAGGAGCCCCTGAGAGCAGGAGTGAGGCCAACGCCGAGGAGAGCAGAGCTGGGGCACGGAAGGAGAGTTTCCCGCTGATACTGCTCAGACCCTGGATCACTCTGGGCTGCTTAGTTATGTAAACCATTAATTTCATTTTCTTAAGTAACTTCCCTTTGTCCGGTAAGAACCCTTACTGATATCCCAGTAAATCACAGTAAAAAGTATGCCATGTGTTTACCTTTGGCGTTTGCGAGTCTTTTCCTACAAATAATTCAAAGACTCTCTCATAGACTCATGAAATCTTAGAGATTAAGGATGTTCTGGGGCCTGCCTGAGAGGCCAGACACAGTGAGTCAGCGATAAGCCAGGGTTTCTGCCTCCCAGGCCAGTGTTCTTTTTTTTTTTTTTTGTGGTACGCAGGCCTCTTACTGTTGTAAGAGGTTTTTTTTGTGTGGTACGCGGGCCTCTCCCGTTGCGGAGCACAGGCTCCGGACGCGCAGGCTCAGCGGCCATGGCTCATGGGCCCAGCCGCTCCACGGCATGTGGGATCTTCCCGGACCGGGACACGAACCCGTGTCCCCTGCCTCAGCAGGCGGACTCTCAACCACTGCGTCACCAGGGAAGCCCGTGGCCAGTGCTCTTAAGCCTCCCCGCCTCTTGTCGTGTGTCTGCCTCAGTCTTTTTCAGACTGGAGCAGAACTACCCTCGCCTTTCCTTCCTGAGTCACTGCCCAATTACCAGCAGCCAGGGGCTCCACGGGGCAAAAGGCACCACCTTCTAGAAGTGGCTCCGTTCTCTCCACAACCCCGTCCCCTCCACAACCCCGTCCCCTCCACTGGGGACAGCCGTGATTTAAGAGAAGTGAGTACAGACGTGGGTCTTGATGGAGGCTAGGTGAAGCCAGGCAGCTGAGCTCTGGATGTAAGACTGCTCAGAGCCTTGGGCCCTACTTCAACCCTCATTATCTCACGTGGGAGTTATTACAGTAGCTCCTTACCGGCCCCCCTTTCTCCTGAACCCCAGGCTCCCTCTACTTGAATTCATCATAGTTTCAGTCATCTCCTTAAAGAATCATTCTGTATACCCAGACAAAACTATAATTCAAAAAGATACATGCACCCCCATGTTCACAGCAGCACTATTTACAATAGCCAAGACATGGAAACAACCTAAATGTCCATTGACAGATGAATGGATAAAGAAGATGTGGTACATATATACAATGGAATACTACTCAGCCATAAAAAAGAATGAAATAATGCCATTTGCAGCAATATGGATGGTCTTAGAGATTATCATATTAAGTGAAGTCAGAAAGATAAAGACAAATACCATATGATATCACTTATATGTGGAGTCTAAAATACGACACAAATGAACTTATCTACGAAACAGAAACAGACTCACAGACATACAGAACAGACTTGTGGTTGCCAAGGGGAAAGGGGGTGGAAGGACTGGGAGTTTGGAATTACCAGAGGCAAACTATTATATATAGGATAGATAAACAACAAGGTCCTACTGTATAGCACAGGGACCTATACTCAGTATCCTATGATAAACCATAATGGAAAAGAATATGAAAAAGAATATATATATAAAACTGAGTCACTTTGCTGTACAGCAGAAATTAACACAACGTTGTAAATCAAATATACTTCAATAAAAAAAAAAATCACTCTGGTCATGCCATTTCCTGTTGATAAACCTTCCATGGCTCCTTGCTGCCTATAAAGCAATGTCCAAAGTATTTCACCTGGTGTCCTGAAATAGCCTGACAGGGCCTGTGTCCCTCCAGGGAGGCTCAGCTCATACCTAGGGAAGGGTTACCCACTGGGAAGAATCAGTTCCAGAGTTTCAAATTCAATTAAGAGTTTCAAGTTCTATTATACAGGCATACCTCGTTTTATTGTGCTTTGCTTTACTGCACTTTGCAGATATTGAATTTTTTACAAATTGAAGGTTTATGGCAACCCTGCAAGTCTGTTGTACCATTCTGCCAATAGCATTATTTTTAAATTAAGGTATGTATATAGTTTTTTAGACATAATTCTACTGCATACTTCGTAGACATAACTTTTATATACACTGGGAAACCAAAAAATGTCTGGAATCAAACCCACAATATCTCTGTGGTATGTCTGTAGTAGACGGTAGGTGCACTGATCCCTGCTGGAAAAGAAAACGTCCCTCTAACAGTGTCCAGTACCTTGCTATCGTCACCATTAATGTTGATGTCATTTTTCATCTTTCCACTGGCTATCTTCCTTTATTAATGAGTTTTCTATTGGTGTGTAACAAATTACCACAAACTTAGTAGCTTAAAACAACACCCATTTATTACCTCACAGTTCTGTAGGTTTGAGCACAGCGTGGGAGGGGTTCTTTCGTCAGGATCTCACAAAGCCAAAGTCAAGATTCTGCTGGGCTGCACTCTCATCTGGAGCTCAGGACCCTCTTCCACGTTCATGTGGTTACGGCCGAATTCAGTTCACTGTGGTTGTAAGACTGAGGTCCCTGCTATGTTTCTGGCTGTCATTCAGAGGCAGCTCTCGGCTCTGGAGACCACCTACGTTCCTTGCCATGTGGTTCACTCCACCTTCAAAGCCAGCAATGGTGTGTTGAAGCCCTCTCACGCTTTCAGTTTCTGAGTTCTGCTGTCTCTGACCTCTATACCCAGATTTAAAGGACTCACGTGATTAGGTCAGCCCCACTTGGTTAATTTCTCTTTTGAGTAACTCAGAATCAACTGATTAGTAACCATAAATGCATCTTCAAAATCCATTTTGCCTTATAATGTAATACAGTCACGGGAGTGATAGCTCACCATGTTCACAGGTCTCGCCCACAAGTCAATGGGAAAAAAATTATACAGGGGCAAGGGTCATTGGAGGTCATCTTAGAATTCTACCTACCACACCATCGTAACAATTATTTGCGAATTTTAATGCCTGTGTGAGTTAAAAACTGAACCAGATTTCCTCATCTTTTTCAATATTCTTTTCCTGGGGGCTGGTGACAGATGCTGTCAGCTCATCCAGCACTTGATCTCACTCCCCATCTCCCTTATCATCCCCTGCAATAGAGGCTGGACAATGAAAAACTATTTTTCAGGCTCCCTTACAGCTAGAGGTGAACATGTGGCATGGTCCTGGCCAACGGGGTGTAAGCAGAGTCTTTAACATTCTCCTTTCTCCTCCTTTCTTCCATCCTGGAATGTGGACTTGATGTTTGGAGCTGCAAAAGCCATCTTGTGACAGGAGGAAAAGGCCAGGAGATTTTCACAGAGACCTTGGCACTGAAATTGTTGAGAATCTGGCATTCTTTCATATGTAGCAGAAAGCAATGCTAGCTTACAAAAGACTGAATGAGTAGCTGAATGAGAGGCAGCTAGCCATGTCTCCAAAGCCACGATGCCTTAACTTTTCTGGAAGGATTGCACAGAGTTCAGGCAGGTATCAACCTTCATAATCAGGGTGATTTTTCCTTCACACCTTCTTCATAATGTTCACAGTACTTCTTTATACAGTATCTTGACATCAAAACAATGTTAGTGGTTACAGAAGCCCTGTAAATATGTTCCTTTTCATTTCTTCTGTGAAATGTTGTGAGTATAATGACCTTAAAATCCACCTGGGGGCCCAGTTACATGTGTGGGAGCTACAGTAAATAGGAAACCGAGGGGCTCTACTTAGCTATGTGGAGGGATAAACAGTGAAAGAGGGATGCTTTCCTTTTTTCTGTTTTTTTTTTTTTTTTGCGGTACACGGGCCTCTTTCTGCTGTGGCCTCTCCCGCTGCGGAGCACAGGCTCCGGACGCGCAGGCTCAGCGGCCATGGCTCACGGGCCCAGCCGCTCTACGGCATGTGGGATCTTCTCGGACCGGGGCACGAACCCGTGTCCCCTGCATCAGCAGGCAGACTCTCAACCACTGCGCCACCTGGGAAGCCCTGTCTTTCTTTTTATGGCTTCTAAACTTTCTCTCTGACTCTTCCCCTCCCCACCCTGCACCCTTCCTGAGGGTCCCCTGGGATTTGGAGGCAGGTCTGAGGACTGGGGCAAGTGGTCTAAACCCAGAAATTTGGTCTCATGGGACAAAGAGGGACTCAGGAAAGGCAAAAGGGCGAGAGGTCTTCAGTGAGTAAACTTCTCCACCAACTGCGTTCGTTATAGTGGACAATACTGAGGAGGCACGGAAAGCTTCCTCCAGTTTCCAAAAGAGGCAGCTGGACTCAGGAGCCACTGAAGGAACTGTCCTTAAATATTCTCTTGGCCCATGAATAGAGCTGGAGGAAGACTGAGAAAGGATTTACAAGAGACAGCGCTACGTGTCTCCTCAACCTTCAGCAAGGTGGAGATGTACCACCGATTAGCATGATACATGCCTATGAGACACTCAGAAGGAACACGTCCCCTCTGCATAAGTGACAATGCGAATTCATTGTCACTTATGACAATAAGTGAAGAAATACACTTTGGTTTTTCCATGCATAGACAGACATGGATTCACGATGTTTCCGTTTTTTTTTTTTTTAATTTTATTTTTATTTGTTTATTTTTGGTTGCGTTGGGTCTTCGTTGCTGTGTACGGCTTTCTCTAGTTGCAGCGAGCGTGGGCTACTCGTTGTGGTGCGCGGGCTTCTCATTGCGGTGGCTTCTCTTGTTACGGAGCACAGGCTCTAGGCGCGTGGGCTTCAGTAGTTGTGGCTCGTGGGCTCAGTAGTTGTGGCTCGTGGGTTCTAGAGCTCAGGCTCAGTAGTTGTGGCACACGGGTTTAGTTGCTCCGCAGCGTGTGGGATCTTCCCGGACCAAGGCTCGAACCCGTGTCCCCTGCACTGTCAGGCAGATTCTTAACCACTGCGCCACCAGGGAAGTCCCACGACGTTTCTGTTTTCATAGCAAAGTCCCACAGAGGCGAACACTCTGCTTCCCCGCCATCTTCCCGCTTCTTCCACCCCAACTTAGGAGACAGTGATATGGAAGTCCTCCATCCCATCCCCACCTCTTCCTCGGTTTCTCCACCCTCATTCAGCCTCTCCTTCCTACAGAACCAGCACTTTCTCTCCTGATTCTTGTCTCAGCATCTAAATCTCCCCTCCTTAAAACTCCATCCTCCTCCCTGTGTCCTCCTGTAGTGACCAGTCTCCCTCCTTCCTTTGTCTCACTTTCTACTCCCAGGTCAATGCAACCTCCACAGTCTGAGTTCTGACCTTGAACATCACTCTCCCTGAGGACACTGTGGTTTCCTGACTGTCAAATCCCCTGCTGACCTCTTGGCAGCACTCGACAGTGCTGATCACTCTCCTCCCTTAAATCCTCTTCTCCTTTGGCTCCAGTGGAGGAGGCTGCCGGTTACCTGCTCCATATCCTGCGTTTCTCATTCCAAAAAAAAAAAAAGTCATTTATCAGCTTCCCCTACAGGCGGGGAGGCCAGATAATAGTTCTAGCCAATGAGATTTAAATGGAAGCTGTCAGATGGGCCTTCCAAGGAAGTTCATATTTGGAGACATATTCGGTTGGTGCGTGCATGCCTATTTACTCCAGACCTTTCCTCCTTTCTCCTGCCTGGAACATGGGCCTGATGGCTGGGGCTAGGGCAGCCATCTTGCACACGTCAAAAAGGCCAAAATGACAGAGATGTCGATCCCGTTATCCTGGAGCTGCGGAACTAATACCAACCACGCTTAGCGCCACACTACTTGTTACATAAGAAAAATACCCCCGTCTCTTGTTTAATCCACTGTTATTTGGGTTTTCTATGATATGCTGCTGAAATCAACCCTTAACTGATACAGCTCCCATGACTCTGTCACTCTCGTCCTACTTCTTTAACCTCTTCAAGGCCCCTTTGCTTCAACACCCCCTACATGTTGATGTTCCTTAGCTACCATCCCTGGTCCTCTTCCTCCACTGTTTCCCAAACAACCCAGTGGTGTCTGCTGCTTCCCAAGTCATGATGACTCCAAATCCCCATGTCTAGCTCTGACCTCTCATCAGAGCACCAGACCTTTATCTAAATGTCTACCTGCCTGTCACATAGGAGCCTCATACACACTACACTCCCAATTAAACCAGCTTTCCCATAACTCTGTTCCTCCTTCTAGTCACTGGAGCTAGAGACCTTCCGCATCACTTACCCTCATACCCAGCTGGTCCTGAAGTCCCATCAGGTCTCTTTCCAACAGCTCCACTTTATTCCCACTTCTTCAATCCTACTGTCTTATACAGGCCTCATCATCTCCTCCTGAGCCACCGCATATGCCGCCTAACTAGCTCCTCTGCCTCTCATCTACAATCCAAATTGGTGTTTAAAAACATGCAAATCTAGGGCTTCCCTGGTGGCGCAGTGGTTGAGAGTCTGCCTGCCGACGCAGGGCACACAGGTTCGTGCCCCGGTCCTGGAAGATCCCACGTGCCACGGAGCGGCTGGGCCCGTGAGCCATGGCCGCTGAGCCTGCGGGTCCAGAGCCTGTGCTCTGCAACAGGAGAGGCCACAACAGTGAGAGGCCCGCGTACCGTTAAAAAAAAAAAAATTAAAAAAAATGCAAATCTAATCACACCATTCCCTTTCTTAAGACCCTTCAATGGCTTCTGGTCCCTCACAAGAAAGAATTCCAATGCCTTTGCATGATCTGAGCCCTACACATCTTGTCAACATTCCTTACATTATAGCCACATAAATTCACCTGTGGTTTCCCAAACTTGCCATGAAATCACATCTCACTTCCTTGCCTGACTGTCCTCTCTGACCTGTAAGCTGGAAACTGCAAAAACAAAGTTTTAAGTGGATATTTAGGAACCTGACGGACCTTATCTTCCTGGGAATTCTCCCACCTTTGTGCACAGAAACTCAGTGGTAAAGAACTGTCAGAATCGGAGAGATTTTTGTATTGTTCACTTAACATAATTGCTTAATTATAATTCCTTTTTTAATCAAAGAATTCTCTGCCATCACCTTGAACCAAATTGATCAAAATAAACATCAATTGCCTTTGTTGTCTTGTATATGTATTTTCATTTAAAATTTCACCTTTGTCCAATGTAAAGCATTCCCCCAGTGCGCACTCAACAGAAAAGGAGATATTTACTTTAATGTGCTAAATGCTGGGGTTCCTTCTATTTCTTATCCTATTAAATTTTACCTCCTAGAATCCTGAAATTTTAGGGTCCAGCCCCTAAAAATTTCCGGAAAAGGAAACCAAGGCTCTATTGGCTCAGGAACATGGCGCCAGGGAGGTGGTTATTGGTGGGACATACCTAGATCCTGGCTAGGGCTTCGGCTCTTACCATCTCACGGTGAAGGCACAGATCATCTCCAACTCACAAAGAAGGCTCCCCTCTGCTTCCAGTGAGAGGAAAGTAAAATAGCCCCCAAAGAGCTAATCCTCTTATACCACTCCACTTAAGGCAAGATGACAGCATAAGGGCTTTAAGAAGAAGGAAATTAAAAGCATTAAGTCCAAGGTTCTGCTTGTCCTGGGAATAGAACGGCCCTCTCCCCTCCTCTCTGACTCTATGCCCCACCTTTGGGCCCACGAAGAGCCACTCACCCTCTGGGTGATGGGCTTGCCATCCCGGATCTCCACAGCCAGCCCCAGGTCGGACAGTCTGCAGTTGCCAAGGTCGTCCAGAAGCACATTCTCGGGCTTCAGGTCCCGGTAGACGATGCTGAGGGAGTGGAGGTGCAACACGCCGCAGGTCATCTGGGCCGAGTAGAAGACCACCCTGCTCATGTCCAGGCCCCGCTCGCCCACGCTGTAAATGTGGAACTTGAGGTCTCCCCCATTCATCAGGCTCATAACCAGGCAGAGATGGGACTTGCTCTCAAAGGCATAGGCCAGAGAGACAATGAAAGGGCTGCTGACCCTCTCCAAGATTTCCTTTTCCAAGAGAGCCATTTTCTCACCATTTTTCTTCTTCAGCCGCTTCTTGTCCAGTTTCTTACAGGCATACATCTTGCCGGTGTTTTTCACCTGGACAGCACATACCTTAAGGAGAGAAAGAAAGGGAGAGGAAGAAGTAGACAGTACTGGAGACAGGAAGGGGGAGGGGGATACAGAGGGTGGAGGAGCAGAAAACCACCAAGGTGGAAAGATGGCAGGCTTCTGAGAAAAGAGAAGCTGTGAGTGAGAAGGATTCTTTGAGATAGAGCTGGGACCACAGTGAGGTATCACTTCACCCCCACTATGTAAGCCATAATTAAAAAAAAAAAAAAAAGGAAAAATAACAAGTGCTGGCAAGGATGTGGAGAAATTGAAACCCTCATGTGTTGCTGGTGGGAACTTAAAACTTGGAAGAGTTTGGTGATTTCTCAAAACGTTAAACATGGAATTGCCCTAAGACCTAGCAATTCCACTCCTAGACATATATGAAAGAGAAATGAAAGCAGGTATTCAAACAAATTCTTGTACATAAATGTTCACAGCAGCACTATTCACGCCAGCCAAAAGGTGGAAACAACCCAACTGTCCAGCAATAGATGAATGGATACATGAATTGAAGGTAGTATTCCTGTACAACGGAATGTTATTCAGCCCTAAAAAGGAATGAAGTACTGATACATGCTACAATGTGAATGAACCTCTGAACCTTACGCGCAGTGAAAGAAGCCAGCCACAAAAGCTCAAATACTGTGTGACTCCATTGCTAGGACACACCAGAATCGGCAAATCCAGAGACAGAAAGCAGCCCAGTGGTCACCAGGGGCTGGGTGGGTTGGGGGAGTGGGGGAAATGGGTAGTAATTGTTAATGGGCGCAGGGGTGACGAAAATATCTTGGAACTAGATAGAGATGATAGTTATACAAGATTGTAATGTACCAAATGCTATTAAATTATATACTCTAAAATGGTTAACGGCTAATGTGACTTTTACCTTAAAGAATTGTTTTCAACTTAAAAAAAAGAAAGATGAGCACAGCATTGGTGCAAAAGGAATTCCAGGCTTTAATTCAAGATGAGTGTTTTCTTAGCTCTCTGAAGTTTTTCTCAAATTACCTCCATTACCACAATTAAGGGGAAAGGGGGATCCCCCATTGTTTGTTGCTATCATTCACCAGAGGGGCATTTCAGTGTGTGCCTGCCTGTTGTAGACCCCACGATAAAGATTCTTGGCCAGTTCCACATTTTGTTAGTTTTTCCTATGCCATTCTCATTTTATTTCACGCGGTGACCGGAAAGAAGACGTGAGAGCAAGTTAGGAATTCTTTCTCCACATGTGGCACTGAGATTAGTTCTAAGTTCCCTTGAGATTAAAAAGGAAAAAAAAAAAAAAGAGGTGAAATAAAACTCTATTATGCTGTCTATTTCGTCTTCCAGCCTGGCTATTCTGAAACACTTACCTCCCCAAAACCACCTTTCCCCAGCACCCGGAACTCTTCGAAGTACTTGTCTGACACGGGTTGCATCTCAAAGACTTTCCACTGCAGAAACTTGTCATAGAAGGGGCTGGCCAGGAACTCTAGGAAGGGCTGGTCCTGCAAGAAGGCCATGGCCTCAGCCTTGGCCAGCTCCACCAGGGCTGCTCGCTCTTCCTCCGTGGTGGCTGCTTGGCACTTGGTGACCAGAGCTGGGCTGAGGAAGGGGTGTGGGTGCCCCGGGGAGGCCGCACAAGTGGCCACCAGCCCCTGCAGCGTGCTGCCCTTGGCAGGACCCTCTTCGGCCAGCTCCCAGCTCTGCACCTCCTCCAGGAAGCCCACGGCCTCCTGGTACGCGGGCACCGTGGCTAGGAAGTCCCGGAAGAGGCGGCGGCCGATGGGCTGCTGCTCGCACAGGCTGTGGAAGTCGTTGGGCGGCGCCTGGCGGAGCTGCTCGCAGCTCTGCGGCCCGGGCAGCATCAGGGTCCGGCGTCGGCGCTGCAGTTCCTTGCTGTCGGCGTCCGAGGACTTCCGCGCCTGCAGGTAGGCCGAGTTGGCGATCAGGTTGTCCAGGCCCCCCATGTCGACCATGGCGGAGCACCACTCGTGCTCCCTCGGCACAGAAAAGGAAGGATGGAGGGCTGAGGCGGGGACGCCGTCAGGCCCGGGCCAGCTGGCTGCTGTCCGGTCCAAGGTGCAGCGACTTCTGCGGGATTTACAGCGAAGCTTCGGGTCTGAGGGTGGGACTGATGGAGGATGAGGAAAGAGGTTTCTCTTGTAAGAAGCTTTGCTGGCTATGTATAGCCGGCCAGGGAAGGGCGCCTCACAGGTCACCCACCGAGGGGAAAGCAGTCTGTGACACCTGCAGGGTCTACTGTTCATCACGGGGCCTTTCTCATCTACACCTGCTCCCTGAATCCCCAGCTACCAATTTCCAAAGGAAAGGTGGTGTGTTATTTGTTGATGACAGCAGTGTTTTCAACTGTGTCTGATTCTACGTATTTCCCAGCAGGTGCAAGGTGAGTAAACTCCTAGGAATGACAGGTCAGGAAGACGAGCTGTGGGAAGCTGGAGAGGTTGTCTTCCTTGTGTCTAGCAGCGTGATCCAGAGCAGGTTACAGAAGGGGATGCTCTGAGCTGTGAGTCACGAGACATGTTCCCAGAGGCCCTTGGGAACCCGGGTCGTGGCCCTCAGAGTGGGCTGTGGCTCTCCCATAGCTGGCGACACCCTCTACAGCCTACAGAGATCCTCCAGCCATGGCTTTCTTAGTTCTGAGGAGTCTGTGACCTACAGTACCCAGTTAAAAAGGGGAGGGTCACCTTGACCCAAAACATCCCGTGAAATGACATCAGCAGGAAAATCACACCACTTCACATCATGTGGTCCAGACTATTCCAAGGGGACGAGCCTAAAAGGGGAATCTGAAGGTGAAGGAGCTGTGTGTGGAGACCCCGAGCCGTGAAGTTCCAGGCGTGGCCCTTCGACACCTCGGCCCAGGCTCCCTCATGAAGCCAGGAAGCTTCCCTCCACAGAGATCACTCAGAGCCGCCCCAGACCACGACCTCACAAAGAACAGAAATTGGTTTAGACAGAGATCAGGCTAAGGATCTCTGCTCCAAAAATAACACTTGTGTCCTACAGGGAAAGAACACTCAGGCTTTTTCTTCACAAAGCAAGGCTAAGGCAGCTTAAAAACAAAGTCATTCAGTATTATGCCAGAGTGTTTCAAAGGGGAAAAAAAAAAAGAGAGAGAGAGAGAGGAAGGAGAAAGGGGAGGAAAAATACCTGGTGAGTCTTTTTTCCAAACAAACAACCTGTAGCACACTCTGTCAAAACATCATCGTGACGGCCGTGGTCTGCCTGACAGAGCCCGCTGACCGTCCCCCAGAGCAGATTCGCACTTGGTCACATGCTACCAAGAATTATGTAATGAACTCGTGGGTGCCCTTTGGCTTTGCACTGCTGTGCTGTAAACCCTCAGCCCAATGGCAGAGGTGGGGGATCTGCACGAGGGACCACCGCTCGGAACCATGCCATCTGCTTTGCAACCCACGCTAGAAATGTTGGGACATTTTTTGTTCTTGATATGTCATTCCAGGCCCACACTTCTGAGTAGTGAAAAATCAGTCTGAGACTCTCTCCTAAGGAGGAAATGCCTTTTCCTGGGGTTCTTATGAATACAGCGGCAACAGGGCAGAACTTTGAGAAAATGGTAGAATGGTCATCACATGACTACTTCACCTTATCGCTGAAAAAAGAACGTTTTTCACGGATGACCATATCTGCTATGAGCTGCTCGATCCCACTCGCACTGATACTGTCTTTTATCCCCGAGTAATCACTTAACCCAGCACTGTCCAATAGATAAATGCAAAGCCACATACGGAATTTCAGATTTTCTAGCAACCACATTAAAAAAAGTAAAAAGAAACATGTGAAGTTAGCTTTAAAATATATTTTACTTGGCCCGGTATATGGAAAATATTATCATTTCAATATATAATTGATATAAAAATTGCTAATGGAATATTTTGCATCTTTTTCGTGTCCTGAGTTTTCAGAATATCCTTTGCATTTTACACTTACCAGTTCTAGCCACACACATTTGAAATGCTCAGTAGTCACATGTGGCCAGTGTCTACCTTTCTGGACGGCACAGACAAACCTTTTGGATGTAGCTTTGTCACTCATAAATAAGAGAAAGTTTTTCTCGTGGTTTTTTTTTTTCTAATCAGAATACCATAGACCATCTGGGTTACAATAAAAAACTCTCTTAGTAATTAAAAATGATGTGACTGATGAGAACAGAATTTAAATAATATCTGACGCAACGTTTAGAAGTTATAAAATGGTTATACATTGACCACCGGCCATTTTAAGCAGAGTACCATCATTTTCAAAGTTTTACCCACCTGAAAAAAAAAACAGTCTATTTAAAATGGAACACTCTATGTGATTACTAACAGTTAGGGTCCAGGGCTTTTCCCAACTTGATGAAACAGTAATTTTAGGTCCAATTAAAGAACAGCACTGAATACTTAGCTTAGAAGCACAGCCAAGTGCTGGGCACATTCAGGATACCCTGCGCCAAAGGGGAACAATATCAGAAATCTTGGATTGGAGATGTGGCCCTATGGTTACAAGCACTAACTCCAGCACTGCTTGGGAGAGCTGAGTCCTGGCTCTAGCGAGTCCTAGCTGTGTGACCTTCTGCAAGTTACTTAACTTCTCTGAGTCTCAGTCTCATTATGTGAAAACAGAGCTAATGTTGATTCTTCTTTTTTTTTCAATTATAGTTTGTGTACAATATTACATGTTACAGGTGTATAATATAGTGATTCACAATTTTTAAAAGTTATACTTCATTTATATCAGTGTTGAGTTTTGAGTAAGTTCTTGAGAGAATTAAATGCCAAATAGTGCCTGGCACAAAGAAGTGATCAAAAAATATTTGATAAAATACTTTTTATCAAAGTATAAAAGTATCACTTTTATTTTATTTATTTTAAAATAAATTTATTTATTTATTTTAAAATAAATAAATAAATTTATTTATTTTAAAATAAATAAATTTATTTATTTATTTATTTATTTTTGGCTGCGTTAGGTCTTCGTTGCTGCGCGCGGGCTTTCTCTAGTTGCAGTGAGCAGGGCCTACTCTTTGTTGTGGTTCAAGGGCTTCTCATTGCGGTGGCTTCTCTTGCTGTGGAACACAGGCTCTAGGCGCGCGGGCTTCAGTAGTTGTGGCTCCCGGGCTCTAGAGAGCAGGCTCAGTAGTTGTGGCACACGGGCTTAGTTGCTCCACGGCATGTGGGATCTTTCCTGACCAGGGATTGAACCCGTGTCCCCTGAATTGGCAGGTGGATTCTTAACCACTTTGCCACCAGGGAAGTCCCTCACTTTTAAATAATGACTATCAATCATCAAAACCTGATCCAGAATTATGCTTTTCTGATATGCAGATTGGAGACAGGAGATACCTAAGCAATGTGGAAGAAGGTGGGTTCCGTGCCCATCTAGCATAAAGCTGCCAACTCAGGGTCTCACATGACCTTGGAAAGCTGTGGGGACCCGTGGAGCAGGAAGACAGGGAGATCGGATTCATTAAGTGACATGCAAGACTTAGAACAACAAACTATTGCAACTAAGCGATTTACTATGTTCTGCCATAAAAAGGAAGACTAAACTCTGTCATGTGAAAAGAGGAGATATTTCAGTTTGAAAGAAAAAACAACTTTGATGCTAGGAAGAAAAACAATGAAAATATTTTAGTATCTTTTATGTCTAATTTTGTAACCTAAAGAAAAGGAAAAAATGCTCTTTATCCAGCCAGGTCTTCCATTACATTTTGTATCATGTGGTTTAAAGCATTATTTATGACATGTATGTTCTTACATTTTAAAATGCTCTGATGTCATACAACATCTGAAACACAAAGAACATTTTTTAGGAAGTTTAGGTTAATGGTTAGTAATAGGGTGTGCTTGGTTTGCTTCTCTTTCTGAGGATTTTTAATTTTGAAAATACACCTTAGGTTGAGGAAAATGTAAAGCTAGGTTTCTAGGAAGAACATGACCATCCTTTACAATGCACAGTTCTCTGCATGGTCCAATAGCACATATTTGAGGTTCAAGAATTATGAAATTATAGAGTTTGGTATTATGTGGTCTCAGAACCAGAAGGTATTTTGAGCAGTGTTAAGTTCTGAAGCAGATGAATATGTTAGCATTAGGACACCCAAAGAACCCAGATTGTTCTTCAACTTCTGATTGAAATCCTTCCATAGTAAAGATTTTTGCTTTTTTTGTTCAGTAGCAGCCCTCTACTGGAAGAAAAAGCAAAAGGGTCTTATCCTTCCAACCACAGCTGACCACACTTCACATTTACTAATTTGAAGAAATCAAGGATATCCCTTGCTTGTTAAAATTCACAGATACTAAACAGAGAAGAGGTGGAGCTAGATAAACTTTATTGTTTCAATGTAGTCACAGAATTTTCACACAGAAATTTAGTTTTCAAGCACCTTGTCTTTTAGATTGAAATATTGAATAGTTAAGACCAGTGGTAGGCCTACTGAATTGCCTTCAACAGGGTTCTACAGACAATTGAGGTTTTCTTAGTGAAGTAAGAAAGGAGTCATACACAAGATATTTTCATAGAACTAAGTGTAAAAATTCTATAAGGGATAAATCACCATTTTATCACACCATTTTTAGAGATCTTTTTGTTTTGGAAAATCTCAAATGTGCATAAAAGTGGTGAGAATAGTAAAAGAAACTCCCATATGCTCAGCATTCAACTTTATCATCAGCATTATTAGCATTGTCCCAATATTCTTTCACTTTCATCTAACACCCCCTTGTTTTGTTTTAAATACTTAAATTTTTTAGAGCAGTTTTAGATTCATAGCAAAATGGAGAAGAAGGTACAGAGTTCCCACATGTCCCCACACATGCATAGCCTCCCCCATTATCAACATCCCACCACCAGAGTGGTACTCTTCTTATGATTCATGAACCTACATTGACACATCATAATCCTCCAAAGTCCACAGCTTACATTAGGATTCTCCCCAGCCCTTTTTTTTGCTGGAGTATTTTAAAGAAAATCCCATGTCACTGTGTCTGTAAATACTTTGGTATATATAATATACATTTATATAGGTACATACGCATACATATATATTATGTATTTTGTGTAATATAAACAAACAGGGTTTGGTGAAGCAGCTCAGAGATTAGCTCTAACAGAAGGCTGGTTCCACCCCTAGGGCTGGAGGAGGTGTGTTCTCAGAGCCTAGGGCCACAAACACCCAATGGGCCATGGAACCATGAGGGGAACTATAGTGGATTGAACGATATGTTCAAGTCCTGAAACCCAATACTTGTGAATGTGACCTTATTAGGCAATAGGGAGCTTGCAAATGCAGTCAAGTCAAGATGAGGTCATACTGGATTCGGGTTGACCCTAAATCTGATGACTGGTATCTTTATTTTAATAAAAAGAAAAAAAAGAGAGAGAGAAAGAGATTTGGATGCAGAGACGCAGAGGAGACTCATGGAGAAGAGGCCATGTGAAGACAGAGGCAGAGGTTGGAGTAATGCATCTACAAGTCAAGGAACATTGCTGACAACCACCAGAAGTTGGGAGAGAAGCACAGCACAGAGGCTTTAGAAAGAACCAACTCTGCTGACACCTTGATTTTGGACTTCTGGTCTCCGGAAAGGTGAGAGAATAAATTTCAGCTGTTTAAGCCACTCATTCTGTGGTATTTTGTTAGCAGTCCTAGCAGGTTGATACAACAAGGGAGGCTGGGAGGTGAGCCCCCTGAGATGCAGATTCAGAGAAGGGCAAAGTCAGAGGACATATCTGAGAACAAACATGTCGATGGTCAGCATGACTGTTATGCCATTGTCCCCCCAACACAGTTCCCAATAGTTCCTTGATACAATGTCATATCCAGAAATAAACTTTTATGTGTTAATTGTTGAGATTTGGGGGTTTCTTTATTACCCAGCCCAATTTAGCTTATCCTAAAATTGTTTATCAGCCTGTATGTATTACTGCTTGCTCCTAGTCAACTGCTATTCTAAAACATTTGTGCCTGCATTCATTTGTTCAGAACACTGAATAATGTTCACCTACTGTGAACATTATTGTGAATTGTATTGAATAAGCACCTACTGTGTGTCAGAAATCACAGCCAGTTTGTAGGGGTACAATGACGAATAAGGTCCCTGCCACCTGCCTTCTTCCTCCCTCCAGCATGTCTTTATTGGGGTCTCCCATGTGCCTGGCATTGTGCTGGGGCTGTGGCCACAGTGGAGAGCCAAGGCAGATGTGGTTCCTGCCCCCATGGAACTTACCGTCTAGTGAGGAAGGTGAAATTTACCACGTGATTTTCCATTTGTGTGAAGTGATCCAGTGATCTTCTGGACTGGAGGAAACTAGGATTTCACACAGAAATGATCCTTGTGCTTTGTTTCCTGCCAAAATGGCAGCTTTTCTAGTTCTCAGGCTTACATGGTGTCATGGTATAACACCAAGCATTTAGTTCAGCTCTACTGCAATTCATAGTGAAACAGTCACTGTGCATCTGAAGGAAAAAATCCTTTCATCAACAGGAATCCTGATCTTTTTAAAAGCCATACCAAGAAATCTTGCTTTTGAGGCTACTTAGGATAGAAGAAGTTGCAAAAGGCCCAAAGAATCTGTAGACCTTGTTTAAGGTCTCTTGTTTTTATCGTAAATAAAATTCATAAATATTGAACCTTAGGATCCGTAATCTGGTATAACATAAATATCTTCCTCTCAAAACAAGAATCTGATTGTTCTAATAATGACTACACACCCATAACAGAGTATATGATTCTTAAACAAAGAGCCATAATAGCTGAGAGAGAAAATTAAGTAACTGGTATATTTGAAGGAAATAGAAAATACTTCCCAACAGAGGTTCGATTTGGAAATGGATCATGGCAGATGTACAGAAGAAAATGAACTGTATGTGTTTACACAATGAGATTTTAAACATCTATAAACAACTTTCCAGAGAGTGAGAGATTTTATTAAAGAAGACTAAGAGATTATTAGAGAAGACCAAACAATATAATGTTAACAAAGAAAAAGCAAAATAAAAAAAAAATAAATTAAAAAAAATTAAAAAAATAAAAAAAAAAGCAAAATAAAGTCCACTAAACGTATATTTGGTAAGTGAGGGAAATGTGGGAAACAGCAAGAAAAAGTTCTTGTGGTTATAAAGAGTGAAACAAGGGAGTAAAAGTCAAAGTTATTTTTAGTAGAACATAAAAGACTATTGTGGAAGTGCAAACTATCAGGTATAAAATTAGCTTAAAGGATATATTGTACAACACTGGAAATATAGCCAATATTTTATAATGACTATAAATGGAATATAACCTTTAAAAATTGTGAATCACTCTATTGTACCCCTGTAACTTATATAATATTGTATAATAGATCACCTATATATCTGTGTATTCATTCATCCTACAGGTAGAGAGAGAGAGAGAGAGAGAGAGGGAGAAGATAGGTAAATAGATAGATAGGACATATGTCAAGTATTGTTCTAGGCACTAGGTATGTAGCAGTAAACAAAACAGACAGAAGTCCCTGTCTTTATGGACATTACATTTTAGTGGATGAGAATGTCAATAAACAAAATAAGCAAAATATATAATATATTAAATGGTGGTGTTACAAACTACCCCAAAACTTCATAGCCTAAAATAATGACTTAGAACTTCTCAGGGTTCTGTGCTTTGACTGGCAGCTCTTTGCTGGTCTCACTCAGTGGCTGAATTCAGCTGGTGGGTTGGCAGATGGCTGAGCTCAGGTGGGAGAGCTGGAAGCCACTGGAAGTTTTCAGCAGAGGAATGCTATGGTGGATGGACGTTTTAACAGGATCATAGGCTGAAGTGGGCAAGGGTAAAAACAAAATCAATTTGGAGTCTACGGCAGTAGCTCTGATGAGAGGTCAGTTGAGGCCGTAAGAGGGTTTGTTCCTGAGTTGAATGTGGGGTGTGGCAGAAAGACAGGACAGGGTGAACTCTGGGGTTTTGGGCCTGAGTAACTGGAAGGATGAATTTCCCCTAAACTCAGCTGAAAATCCTCTGGAGGGGCAGGTTTCAGGGAAGATGAAGAACTCAGTCTTGTACCTGTTCAATCTGAACTGCCTATGGGGCATCCGAATGGAGATCTTAATCTGCTGGATCTATGGGCCTGAAGTGCAGGGGAGAGGCCTGGGCTGGAGATATTCATTGTCACCCTGCATATAAAGGGCATGTAAAGCCGTGGGACTGGATGCAACACACTGGGGTGATAGCAGAGAAGAAGGCTGAGGACTGAGCCCTAGAGGTGGGGGGGGGGAGGGGGAGAGGGCAGTGGGGAAGAAGGAAAGCCGGCAGAGGATGCTAACCTAGGAACCACGTGCAGAAAGGCTGCCCCGGAAGAGAGTGATCAGCTGTGACAAATGCCGCTGGTAGGCCAAGCGAGATAAGGTTTGAAGAACTAACTGACTGTTGTTGACATTTTTATTTATTGGTTTCTTTGTGAAGCTGAAAAGGAATATTAAATGGGATGAAAGATACTGATTTTACTTATAAAAGTGGGTACTTAAAAATGAGAAGTTATGCTATGTATAAAGGAAAACCAACCAACCAACCAACCAACTGACCTAGTAGTATTGTCAGCTGGGTGGCACACCAGCATTGATTCTTTGGGCAGATAAATGAATTCTGTTCAAGAGCTTTAATTCAGAATTTTTCCAAGGTCTAGTTTTTACTAGCAGATTTGACTTTGAAATATTTCTGTTGCTTATCATGATCAAGGATATTTGAAATCACTACTGTGTTGTGCTACATCTTCTGGCGGGGGGCCGGGGGCGGTGGCGAGGGAGACAAAGTTAATACAGTTCTGATTAATAGCAATTAAATATGCTATTTTAATAAAATACTGAAACAAAATATGTTGCAATTTAAAGGTCACTAGGGAGCTTGGCAAGAGCAGTTTCAATGGAGTGATGTGATGAAACCCTTATTAGAGTCAGTTCAATAGGGAATGGAAGGAGATAAATGGGAAGCTGGCAGCATAAGCTTCTCTTTTGAGGAGTTTTACTCTGGTGTGACCACTGGAGTGAGAAGCCAAGGTAGGGGTGGAGAGCACACGATCACTGGAGGAGAGGAGGTCAGGGGGTTGAGAAACCAGGGTATTACAAGCATCATTCATGTGAATGATGAGATCACCAAGAATTATCCAAAGAGCAGTGATGGAGAGACTGACAGAGAGCCAGGAGCTAGCATCTTCATCCAACAAAGGGGAGTGACAGTGTGAGGCCATTAGTGAGCAGTGGAGTCTAATGACATGAGAGTGCAAGCTGGGTGGTTTTAGGGAGGGAAGCAGCAACAGAGAGAAATGAAGACATCTCCCACATTGCCAGGTCCAGCGGTATGCGGGACCAGGAGGGTTACCGAAGGAGCAGTGTTCTCGGGGGAGAAGCAGGTTTAAGCGAGAATAAGAAAGTGAAAGGAACTTTTGGAGAAGGATGAGGATGGAGGATGTTTTTGGTGTGAATATCAGAGGGCACAGAGGAAGAGTTTCAGAAGTTGGGGAGGGGTGGGAGACGAAGGAATAAAAGGGAATTTAAAGAACTACTTCGGGGGCTTTGGTGGCGCAGTGGTTGAGAGTCCGCCTACTGATGCAGGGGACACGGGTTTGTGCCCCGGTCTGGGAAGATGCCACATTCTGCGGAGCGGCTGGGCCCGTGAGCCATGGCCGCTGAGCCTGGGCGTCCGGAGCCTGTGCTCCGCAACGGGAGAAGCCACAACAGTGAGAAGCCCGCGTACTGCAATAAAAGAACTACTTCGGATTAGATTTCAGAGAATGCGAGGTGACTGGGAAAGCCTGAGTTTCTCGCGCTGACTAGGGATGAAGAGCAGGGTGAGATTGACCGTCTCAAAGCAGATGATGGTGGTCAGACTCTGAGTTTTCCAGGCAGGGAGGGGTGCATGCAGGGTGCTAGAGCTGGAGCTCCCACTGGACCACGGTGGCCAGAGTTGAGAGAGGTCTCATTTGGAGACCTTGGGCCCCTCCCACCTGGCCCACGGAGGAGGAGCTGGCAGGGGGTTGGTCTGACCTGAGCTGGGAGGGCCTGGAGTATTCACATGGTTAGACGATGGGTTTGAGGGCTGCGTGTGGAGACCTCATAAGGACTTTAAGAGGAAACTCCTTTGACTTTGCATCTGCCTAAAGGGCCTAACAGCAGGGCTGTGGAGGAGTTGGGGGGACTTCAGCATTCCTAAGCTTTATTAGGTATCTGTATGCACTCATAAAACCTCAATTCCGGGCCATCTGTCCTACAGAAACCCAAAACTACAGCCTCAGGGCTGTCAAGGGCTATTTTAACCATAAGGTCTGGGAAAGACGCACATCCATATCTTTATCCCTAAGAAGATCTAAGCCTGTTAGAAAAGTTCAGAGTTAGTGTTGTTCAGTTTAGAGTTCAGTGAAGAATTTCAGGCTACCCTAAAATTTCCATCTTATAATAGGGGGCAGCTCTAAGATTTTGTACATTTAAAACCCTGAGAAACATTCTAGAAGAGAGTTGGAAAGAATAAAACGTTTGCTCTTTAAAAAAATCACTTCTTGCTTTACTTATTTCTTCTGCATTTTGCTAAACTTCTTGAAAATGTAGCCCTTCTAATGAACTCCAAGGAGCTTTCTCAGATTACCTCCACAGGGGACCAGAACAAGATGAGAAAACACAATTATTTTGATTTGACTGCTTTCTTGAAGAGTTGAACAATAAGACAAATGGAACAACCATTAATGCATTTTCCACTTAGTAGCAAATGTAAAAGGGTGTTGGCTGTGATCTTAAATAATAATATCCCTTTCTCTTTTCTAAATTTATTTATTTATTTATTGGCTGTGTTTTGGTCTTCGTTGCTGCGCGTGGGCTTTCTTTAGTTGTGGCGAGCGAGAGCTACTCTTCGTTGCGGTGCTCGGTCTTCTCATTGTGGTGGCTTCTCTTTTTGCAGAGCACGGGCTCTAGGTGCACAGGCTTCAGTAGTTGTGGCATGTGGGCTCAGTAGTTGTGGCTCGTGGGCTCTAGAGTGCAGGCTCAGTAGTTGTGGCGCACGGGCTTAGTTGCTCCGTGGCATGTGGGATCTTCCCGGACCAGGGCTTGAACCCATGTCCCCTGCATTGGCAGGTGGATTCCTAATCACTGTGCCACCAGGGAAGTCCCCATTTCTCTTTTTACATGTGGGTTTATTTTACATAGAGTAAAATGTATAGATCTTAAATGTACAGTTTGAAGAGTTTTGACAAATGTATAAACTCACGTAACCATCACCCAAGTCAACTTATAGAACATTTCTATCACCACTGAAAATTTTCTTATGCCTTTTCCAGTCAATAGCCCCGCTGAGAAGCTACCATTCTTCTGATTTCTAACACTGCAGTTTAGTTTTGCCTGTTCTTGAACTTTGTAGAAACAGAATCACGTAGTTAAGTACCCTTTTATGACTGGATTCTTTTGCTCAACACAATGTTTTGACATTCATCCATATTGTAGCATGTATCAGTTTTTCCTTTTTTTTTCCTGCTATTCAATTCATTCTATGAATAGAACATTATTCTTCTGTTGATGGACATTTGGGTTGTTTCCAGTTTGGCGCTAGTATAAGTATGAAAAAAAGCTCCTTTAATTCATCTATGTCTTTTTGTGGACAAATATTTTCATTTTTCTTGGGCAAATACCTAGGAATAGAATTGCTGGGTGGTAGGATAGATGCATACTTAACTTTTTATGATACTGCTTTCTGTTTTCCAAAATGGCTGTTCCATGTTTCATTCCCACCAGCAATGGAGGAGAATTTCAGAGCTTTCACATCTTCACCAAGACACGGTGTTATCAGTCTTTTAAACTTGAGCTGTTCTACAGGGTGCGTAGAGGTATTTCATGGCAATTTTAACTTGCATTTCTGATGAGGAATGTTAGGTATATTTTCATGTGCTGACTGCCTATTTGTATATCTTCTTTTTCGAAGTATCTTTTCAATTATTTTGCCCAATATCCAGCTCCTTAATTAAGCTTTTGTTGGTAATATGCCCTCATCAGGCAGTATTCTGTTGACCGACCATGTTCTTTAGTAGAGAAGCTGAATGTTCTGCAGGAAGGCAATGAAGGCAGAAATAAGATAGCTAGGTAAGAGCATTAGATTTATATCTTTCCAAACACTTTAAATTTCTCAGGATGACTGTAGAAGTAACCGTTTTTATTTGTAAAAGATTCCATGTGCTATTTCAGTTCAAAGTTTCAAAATACAAAGACCAATTACTCTATAATCTCTGCATAAAATTAGAGTTAGGGAAAATATATAAAAGTGGTGTTACAGCCTGTATAACATGATTTTTTTATAGAGTTATATTTTTGAGACATACAATTTTATTAGACTATCCAAATTTGTGTCATAATGGACATGTACTAAAGTCTCATTAAATTTTTTTGCTTTACAAGTCAGCATATCTAAAAACATAAACACACGGGCTTCCCTGGTGGTGCAGTGGTTAAGAATCCACCTCCCAATGCAGGGGACACAGGTTCGAGCCCTGGTCCGGGGAGATCCCACATGCTGCAGAGCAACTAAGCCCGTGCGCCACAACTACTGAGCCTGTGCTCTAGAGTCCATGAGCCACAACTACTGAGCCCACAAGCCACAACTACTGAAGCCCGCCCGCCTAGAGCCTGTGCTCCTCAACAAGAGAAGCCACTGCAATGAGAAGCCCGCGCACTGCAACAAAGAGCAGCCCCCACTCGCCACAACTAGAGAAAACCCTGTGTGCAGCAACGAAGACCCAAAAATAAATAAATTTATAAACAAGACGACAACAACAAAAACATAAACACAAAGATGTCATTTCAGAGAGAAAATGATCTCTAAGATCCTTTCCAATTCTAAGAGTCTATGAGAACAAGTCCCAGATCTGCCTCCCTGAAGGCGAGGGACTTGAGATATTTATGGGATAAATGAGCAGAGTGGTCTTAGGCATGGAGAAAGGTGACTGGAGGTAGAGAAACAGTGAGGTAATCAGTGTTCTGTGCAGGTGTATCTGGGTTACATGCTTCTTCGTGGGATGCATGATCAAAAATGGAGGTGCTTAGCATGGTCTGAGGGTGGAGTTTTTGGCCCTCTAACATCAAAAGGTCATTTATGGGACACCCGTGCAGGCCCAGTTTTGAGATCGGTGATCTCAACCAGTCTTATCTGGCTCAAATTGGACAAGAGCTGACTCCAATTTCCTAAAAAACAACTTAAGCCCCCGTTACTAGCAACCCATAGGTCAGAGGTGTTATCTATAGGGGTGGTTAATGACTCTTGTGATAGATTACCTAGGCTGTGTGAAGCTTGGAGGGTAGGCAATTAAGGAAAAAAAACTAAAGCGTGCTTAACCAGTAAAGGCAGGTTACAAGCAGAGGGGTTTTTAACAAGCTGTTACCTTGTTTGCTGTTCTGTAAGACAAGCTCAAGAATTTCTGTTAGTCCCCAGCTTCTGTGAACCCTATGGGGCATGGTTTCACATGTAGCAGCAACTCCCCATCTATAAACAATTGTTAAGTTATTTGCTAACATGAATCGTGGCAGATAATATGGGTTGATTCATTCAACACCTATTCCCAATTACTTTTCTTCTTTTATCCCTCTACTGTAACAGCTGGAAAGCCAAACTTCATCTCTCTTTCCCTTTGCGTCTAGAAGGGGCTGTGTGACATAATTCTGGCCAATGAGTAATAGAGTAAAGACACTAGGAAGGACAGCCCTTCCCGAGTAGAAGTCAAAGTCTTGCTAAAGAAAAAATATCCTTTTCCCCCTCACATTTCTCCAAAAATATGAATACGAGGCATACAAAACAGCAGCCATCCTGGGACTGTGAAGGAGAGGGCATGAGAATGAGATTTTTTTTTTTTTTTTTGGTACGCGGGCCTCTCACTGTTGTGGCTTCTCTCGCTGTGGAGCACAGGCTCCGGACGCACAGGCCTAGCAGCCATGGCTCACGGGCCCAGCCGCTCCGCGGCATGTGGGATCCTCCCGGACCGGAGCACGAACCCGCGTCCCCTGCATCGGCAGGCGGACTCTCAACCACTGTGCCACCAGGGAAGCCCGAGAATGAGATTTTAAGATGAAGATGTCAAGAGCAGAAAGGAGAGAGTCTGGTTCCTGATGGCACTGCCGACCATTCTACTAGCCCTGGGCTTCTTATTGTGTGAGACAATTGTCCTCTATCTTTTTAAGCCGGTGTGGTCAGTTTTTCTGTTATTTGCTGCCAAATGTATTGCCAGCTGATTCACTAGTGTTTAAAAGAGGATACCAGACCAAACATGAAATTAATTCTTTATATTTTGCACCATTATCTGTTTATTGAACCTGCCTTTATTAAGGACATAAGTTTTTCAAGGAACTCCAAGTATTGAGACATAATTATACTTCTACATGAACAGAAGGGCTTAACATTTTTCACCATGTTATTTACTATGGGAACCAAATTTTAAAACATTGATAAATCTAGTAATAACCTGCTTCAGTATTGTTTGAGCATTCATGAAAAATGTACCAAACACTTTAATACATTATTTTTTTTTTAACCAATGATTTTGTCATATGCACCTACTCTTTTATTTATTTATTCATTCATTTATTTATTTTTGGCTGCATTGGGTCTTTGCTGCTGTGTGCGGGCTTTCTCTAGTTGCAGCACACGGGCTTCTCATTGTGGTGGCTATTCTTGTTGAGGAGCATGGGCTCTAGGTGCATGGGCTTCAGTAGTTGTGGCACATGGGCTCAGTAGTTGTGGCTCACAAGCTCTAGCGCGCAGGCTCAGTAGTTGTGGCGCACGGGCTTAGTTGCTCCATGGCATGTGGGGTCTTCCCAGAGCAGGGCTCGAATCCGTGTCCCCTTCATTGGCAGGCGGATTCTTAACCACTGCACCACCAGGGAAGTCCGTGATTCACAATTTTTTTGTTTGTTTGTTTTTGTTTTGCGTACGCGGGACTCTCACTGTTGTGGCCTCTCCCGTTGCGGAGCACAGGCTCCGGACGCGCAGGCTCAGCGGCCATGGCTCACGGGCCCAGCCGCTCCGCGGCATGTGGGATCTTCCCGGACCGGGGCACGAACCCTCGTCCCCTGCATCGGCAGGCGGACTCTCAACCACTGCGCCACCAGAGAAGCCCCGTGATTCACAATTTTTAAAGGTTATACTCCAGTTATAGTTATTATAAAATATTGGCTATATTCCCTGTGTTGTACATATATCTTTGCAACTTATTTTATACATAATAGTTGTACCTCTTTTGAATGTTTGAATTTAGATCAGATATTACAGCAGTATACTAGAGCACAGTAAAATGATACAGAGCACAATAAAATGGTATAGAACATTATGAAATGGTACAGAACACAATGAAATGGCTTGGCCAGTACTTGAAAACACAGAATATACAGCTCTAAACTACAGCTATGAATAAAGACGTATGTGTGTGTATTCACAGAACTGAAAACGGAAATATGTGAACAAACTTTACAAAAGCAATTTTGGAGAAAAATATATTCAAATGAAGTATTCTTCTGAGACAATATAAGCTAGTGGTGAAACACAAATTCTAGAACTAGTCTGCCTGGATTCACATCCTGCTTTTCATTTACTAGTGTTGTAAAGTTAGGCAGGTGTTTTAGCTTGGACTGCCTTAACAAAATACCATAGACTGGGTGGCTTAAACAACAGAAATTTATTTTCTCACAGTTCTGGAGGCTGGAAAGTCTAAGATCAAGGTGACAGCAGGGTCAGTGTCTGGTGAGGGCTCTCGCTGGTTCGCAGATGGCTACATTGCTCCGTGTGCACGTGGTCTTTTCTCGGTGCATATGGGGTGCCAGGATGGAAGGAGACACAGATAGAGAGAGAGAAAGAGAGATCTCTTTCTTTTCCTACAAGACCATCAATCCCATATGACTAGGACATATAAATTAATTTTTTGGGGGGACACCATTTAGTCCATAGCAGCAGGTTACTTAGCCTCTTGTGTTTATGTTCCCTTAGCTGTAAAAAGAGTTAATGATAACGGAAAAGGGTTTTTGTGAGGATGAAATGAGTTAATACATGTAAAGCTCTTAGAAGAGAATTTGGTGCATAGTGCTGTGCAAGTTTTATCATTGTTATTGACCATAGTTCAGTAAGTTTCTAATAGGGAATTCCAACTTCTCAAAAATATTATAAAAATGTATATAAATTAGCATTAACCAGGATTTCTCAACTTCAGCGCTATTGACATTTGGGGCCCCATAATCCTTTGCTGTGGGAGACTGTCCTGTGCACCGTAGGATGTTTAGCACCATCCCTTGCTTCCACCCACTAGATTCCAGGAGCACCCGATCTCTAGTTGTGACAACCACAAATGTCTCCAGACATTGCCAAATATCCCTTACAGTGCAAAATCACCCTTGGTTGATTGGTTGCTATAAATCTGTCAAGGACACAAAAGCAGCTACATGAATTTATAGTTTAAAATATTGTAATTTTGAAAGTATAAGAAACTCTTACAAAACTTAAAAAACAGAAAACTGTCAACAATCTTTTTTATACTTAATACTGGGGTGTTTCAAATAATTTTGAAGTTCTGTATTTGGGTCTTTCCCCCCTAGGTACAATAAATTGACCAGCTAAAGGTTTAAAAATGTTTAATTCTTGGCCATCATCAAAAAAGTCTACAAACAACAAATGCTGGAAAGAGTGTGGAGAAAAGGGAACCCTCCTGCACTGTTGGTGGGAATGTAAGTTGGTGCGGCCACTATGGAGAACAGTACGGAAGTTCCTCAAAAAAACTAAAAATAGAGTTGCCATAAGATCCTGCAATCTCACTCCTGGGCATATATCTGGAGAAAACTATAATTTGAAAAGATACATGCACCCCAATGTTCATTGCAGCACTATTCACAATAGTCAACACATGGAAACAACCTAAATGTCCATCAACAGATGAATGGTTAGGGGCTTTCCTGGTGGTGCAGTGGTTAAGAATCCGCCTGCCAATGCAGGGGACGTGGGTTTGAGCCCTGGTTCGGGAAGATACCACATACCATGGAGTAGCTAAGCCCATGTGCCACAACTACTGAGCCTGTATTCTGGAGCCCACGAGCCACAACTACTGAAGCCCATGCGCCTAGAGCCCATGCTCTGCAACAAGAGAAGCCACCGCAATGAGAAGCCCATGCACCTCAACGAAGAACAGCCCCCGCTCACCGCAACTAGAGGAAGCCTGCATGCAGCAATGAAGACCCAACGCAGCCAAAAATAAAATAAATGAAATAAATAAATTTATTAAAAAAACAGAGATGAATGGTTAAAGAAGATGTGGTACATATATACAATGGAATACTACTCAGCCACAAAAAATAATGAAATAATGCCATTTACAGCAACATGGATGGACCTAGATATTATCATATAAGTGAACAAAGTCAGAAAGAGAAAGACAAATACCATATGATATCACTTATGTGTGGAATCTAAAATATGACACAAACGAACTTTTCTATGAAACAGAAACAGACTCACAGACATACAGAACAGTCTTGTGGTTGCCAAGGGGGAGGTAGGATGGGTGAGGGATGGAGTGGGAGTTTGGGGTTAGCAGATGCAAGTTATTATATACAGAATGGATAAACAACAAGGTCCTACTGTATAGCACAGGGAACGATACTGAATATCCTGTGATAAACTATAATGGAAAAGAATATGAAAAAGAATATGTATATATATAAATATTTCATATTTTCGATATATATATGACTGAATCACTTTGCTGTACAGTAGAAATTAACATAACACAGTAAATCAACTACAATAAAATAAATTAAAAACAATGTTTAATTCTTTCTTTGTCAAGGATAAGATTTAGTTAGTAAAATAAGGTTCATGTTCAGCATTCTAGTTTCCAGAGATAATCCTTTTTTTTTTTTTTTTTTTTTGCGGTACACGGGCCTCTCACTGTTGTGGCCTCTCCCGTTGCGGAGCACAGGCTCCGGATGCGCAGGCTCAGCGGCCATGGCTCACGGGCGCAGCCGCTCCGCGGCATGTGGAATCTTCCCAGACTGGGGCACGAACCCGTGTCCCTTGCATCGGCAGGCGGACTCTCAACCACTGTGCCACCAGGGAAGCCCCAGAGATAATCTTTTAAAGGGAAGGTGGAAGGTCACTTAAAACGGAGTTTGATATGCCTGAAGCTCCCATTATTCCTTAATTCTGATAGAAATACCTCATAACTGGATGATCTACACCTGCACTGTCCAACAGAACTTTCTCCCATGAGGGAAATGTTCTGTGTGATATCCAATATGGAAGCCACCATCCACATGTGATGGGCACTTGAAATGTGGCTAGTATAACTAAAGGACTGAATTTTAAATTTTAGTTTAATTAATTTAAATTTATTGGCTAGTGGCTACACTCTTCAATAACACAGATCTATACCCTTCAAGAAAGAAATGATTTTACATGTTATTTTCTTCCTTAAGGGAGTCTTTTTGTCAATGGGCAGGCCCCTTTCTCCCATTGCCCTACCTAGAAGGGTACCACCAGGCAAACATGAGGGTGTGTGGGGTGTTGATAGAACTGACGGCAAGGTTGGTGGGCAAGGATGTGGCGGCAATATGAACAACTACTTTAAGGGGCCGCCTGTTCTTGCCCCAGAAATGCTAGGGAGCTCTTACGTATCATATACTGTTAAATAAAAGAGAAATGTGTTTTCATGATCCACACAAGAAATGATCCTCATAGGCATACGCAGTCATCCCTCAGTATCTGTTGGGGATTGGTTCCAGGACCCTCGCCTGATACCAAAATCTGAGGATGCTGGTGTGGTATTTGCATAGAATCTACACACATTCTCCTCATACTTAAAATCAACTCTAGATTACTTATGCTACCTAACACAATGTGAATGCTTTGTAAATAACTACCAGTGCATGACAAATTTGTTTTGCTTTTTTGGAACTTTCTGTAACCTTTTTTTTTTTTTTTGAGAATACTTTTGACCTGGATGGTTGAATCCTCGACGTAGAAGCTGCAGATACAGAGGGCTGACTGTACTGTATACGTTGCAGGAGAATGTGTTTTGTCCCTTCTACTTCCCAGAGCACTGCATGTCTCTTAGAAGGCTCACTACATTCCACTCCACAATTCCACTGTAAATCGAACATTCCCTAACAGGCCCTGTCGTATCTGAAGACAGCAAACTTCTTTGTATTCAAATTCCTTCTATTGTTATGGCAAGCAATAAATAATCCCATTTTATTATCAATATGTAATGTCATATATATATATAATGTTTATAAAAGTAGAAAAAGCAGAGCAGGGGTTAGCGCTGCAGGGGTTAATTTACAAGGAGGGTCTAAGAATCGCTACAATTCTTAGATGAGTGTATACCAACCATGCAAAGCTTGTTCTATGCTATGTAGTATTTGGATTTATAAAGTCACAGCCCTGGTGGTCTGGCAAGAATTCTGATTATTCTATTACACTAAAATTTTGGTAGAGAGAATTTAGTTACATATTCGATATAAGTTCCAATAAATTTAGATAGTTAGTAGGCTTCTCCTTAGAGTCTAGGATAAAATGCAACTGGCATAGAACATTTCGTCTGTGCTAAAATAGTTCCAAGTTTTTTACCTGAGATTTTCATCTGGGCAGTTGTTTCTAACTCTCCTCCCTGCCCGTTTGCTATACACACACTTTTTTGGGAATCTTTGTGGGAGGGCCCGTTGTTACTGATGGAAATGTGCTTTTCGGATGTGTTGAGGTGGATTAAAAAAAAAAAAAAGAAAGAAAGGTTGAAAACCTTTCTCCTAAAAACCCATCTTGACAGTTCTTTACAGGTTATAGGTGCACACAAACATCAGGATTCTTACAAGAAGCATCACTGCAAGCAATATACCTTTCTGAAAGGCCATTCTCTAATTAAGCCAGAGATCGGCAGTGGCAGTAGTGATCTATAATGATGGCTACCATTTATTGAGTGCCTACTCTGTTTCAGGCATCATTCTAGGCAGTTAACATGCACTAATTCATTTAATCTTCATGGCAGCTCTATAAGGTAGATACTATTATGATTCCATTTTAGTTGAGGAAATAGGCACAGAGAAGTTAAGGACCTTGTGCAATATCACACAGATGGAGCTGAGATTCCAAGCCAGGCTGAGTGGCTCCAGAATTGCCATCTTACTACTGTGCTATATGGCAGCTATAGTCACTTAGGACAGCTTGCTTGCCGCCAACCTAGGAAAAGCAGGGTGAGTTCTAGCCACGGACTCAGGTTTATCCAGTGCGTAGACAAGAGAAAGCAGGAGATTGATTGTAAAGCTTATTCCTGCTTTGAAAGTCTTTCAAGATAAAAACCGACGGCTGTCAAAAAGACTGATTTTCTAAACATGTGGATATCTCCAAAATCAAGTGGTCAAAAAATGTATTGCTTGATATAAAGAACAGACTTGTGGTTGCTGTGGGGGAGGGATGAACTGGGAGTTTGGGATTAGCAGACGCAAACTATTATATATAGAATGGATAAACAACAAGGTCCTACTGTATAGCATAGGGAACTTTATACATACATATATATATATATATAAAACTGAATCACTGCTGTACAGCAGAAATTAACACAACATTGTAAATCAACTATTCGTCAATAAAATTTTAAAAAATGTACTGCTATCTTCATATCTGCAAGGTCTGATGAAATATTTCTACTAAGATGGGACACCTAAAATTAAAAATAGAGCTCAACATTTACAGACCTCTTCTTAATATAAAATCTGGAAATCATGTTGACTGAATGATTAGAAAAAAATGTAACAGGCAAGTCATGAAGGCCTCATTACCATCCTCCACAAAATCTCATAGCACTACAAGTAATCTAACATGTTTACAACAATTAACTTTTTCTTACAAAACTTTTGTTGAGCACAGTTAGGAGTGCTTTACCCCATAACTAAAAACACATTATTTTTAAAGTGCCACTTCTATTAGAGGAGCTTCCAAAAATGACTAAAATGAAGTAACAACAGTAGCACTTACTATGTGCCAGAAACTGTTGTCAGTTTTACGTGTGTATTAATCCATTTCATCTTCAATCCTCAAAATGATCTAGTAAGGTAGGTATTATTATTATTATCTACATTGTACATGAGGAAACTTAGGTAAAGAGAGGTCAAGTAACTTCAAGGTCACACAAATAAATGGTGGCACTGGGATGCAAATCCAGGTATCCTGGCACTAGAGTTTCAGCTCTCAGCCTTTAAACTGAGTAGCAAAATGCAGAAAAAATACTTTTCCTGTAAGACATATTTTGTTGAACAAAATCTAACCATGGTAGAAATGGAATGACATAAAGATGGCAAAAGAGGGATGGTCCAGCGGTTAAGACTCTGCACTTCTATTGCAGGGGGCACAGGTTCCATCCCTGGTCGGGGAACAAAGATCTCACATGCCGCGTGGCATGGCCAAAAAAAAAAGATGGCAAAAGAGGAACGATCATGTAAACATTTCTCATGTATTTTGTTACATCATTCAGACATCCAATATAAAATAGCTTAAATTTTATTTGTACTTTAATTCCAATTTCCTTACATCCAAATCAGTAACGTTTTAAGTATTTTTTAAAACAAGGGCTTACTAAAGTAAACATGGAAATTTTCTCATTTTCTTTTCAGAGCATTACCCAAAGTTAGCCCTTGGCAATATTCTAAAAAAGCAACAAAGCATTGTTTTAACAGTTACCTTTCTTATCAGATGTCTACCAAACTTCTAAAGGAACAATTAAAAAAATGTTTTTTCTGATCATAAAGCCTCCTACATTAGCTTCAGTTCTATAAAACAATTTTAGGCTTCTTCTTTAAGCCTAAAGTGAGTATTCACCATCATATGTGTGTCCTAGGTATTAAACACTAATTTAATAGCTGTTCACACCTCTAGAGAAGAGGGCACAGATCTGTAAGATTTGGCTCTATGAACTCTTCGTTTTAGGATAGCAGTTATTCAAAATTCTGAACCCTTTATACTTAAATTATTGTGTGTGTCATATTAGGATTAGGACAGTGGCAGCAAAGTATGTAGTCGCCTGTACAAGCACTTAAACCGTTGCTCCCCAAACAGCCTATGCTACCTCTAAAAGGGATGTTTCGGAAATGTTCTCTTTGGATGGCACAAAGATTGATGGTACCACTGGTGTTTGGTGGGTAGAGGCCAGGGAATTCTGGTGTCTTGTAACGTGTGAGACAGTCTCACATGAAGAAACATGGTTCAGCACCCTGAGCGACTTTCGAAGGTTCATTCATGTAGTAGAAAGTCTGTTTATTATTATCTGAGCCTAGAACCTAACTTCTTTTTCCATAAAAACACAAAGTACATTTCTGCATCGCTTTAAAATCCATTGAGGTTTCCAAATATGCAACTAAATTGCAAATCAAGATTGTAAATTTGTGTTGTTCAGAACTTTACTAGCACAGTTCACCATTTTGGGGGAAAAAAAGTCTTATCAATGGAAATGTTCCTCATGTTTCTGAGTCACAATAGTCTACATTGTTGCTGTCTTCGTGTAGTGATTACACACACTACACACACACACACACATGCATGCATTCATCAGCCTACTTCATTATGTCTTCTGGTGTAACTGTGCTCAAGCATTTACATACTGAAAAAGAAATGAATTATAAATTACTTTCCTTTTATTTCTACTTTATATTACAATTATTATTGTATACATTTTAATTAGTGTGGAGATATATTTATGAATTTCACTTCAGGATAGTAAATGGGACTTTTTTTTATAAAAAGGAAGTAGTGGGTTTGGTAGGGTGAGATTTACTTAGATGTCAGCTGTTAATACAAGAATGCAACTTGCATAGATGGAAAGTTATACAGCCAAAGATGACAAATGTGTTTCCAATACACTAGTGAAGTAAAATTCAACATTGTTTAATCAAATGGAAAGAAAAACCGGTTCAATGCTTTGCATTGGAATTCATAAATGTCACAGCATTTTCCTTCTGATGAAACAATGTGTACTGAACTTTCAGATGGCTATGCAAATGAGCTGATATCATCCCAGGTTGGGTATAGGATCAGTGCTGCTTTGTCCCAGTCCCTCCTCTTCTACCCTCAGATGCTGATGTGTAATAGAAACAGAGCTTTGTTAGACGGTGGACCTGCAGTTTTGCCGTGTGGAAAATCAACTTATTACCACCATCCTTTACATTTCATTTACATACTGTCATACTGACAGAAATAACTCAACATTCTATTTCTCTCCATTGCAAAGCCAAATATTTAGTTCACATTTTATAGACACAACCTTTTAAAAAGATTAAAGAGCTGCTAAAACAGCTTACTGCACAAGAAACACATTCAAATGGTCCAAACATATTTGTATACTGTGATTAATTCTTTCAGTAGATAATTGTGAAAAAAAGATAATAAAGCAAAATCTACAAGAAATAAATAGGCAAGGTGAAGGCATACAGAATTCTAGTTTTTATTTTAATTTTATATATATATATATATATATATATATATTTTGGCGGTACGCGGGCCTCTCACTGTTGTGGCCTCTCCCATTGCGGAGCACAGGCTCCGGACGCGCAGGCTCAGCGTCCATGGCTCACGGGCCCAGCCGCTCCGCGGCATGTGGGATCTTCTCGGACCAGGGCACGAACCCGTGTCCCCTGCATCGGCAGGCGGACTCTCAACCACTGCGCCACCAGGGAAGCCCTAATTATTATATTTTTAATATTCTTTTATGTATTCACATTCCTTAGATTCAAAGAGATTCAGATTGGCAAATTCTGAAACTGCAGAAGTGAATGGTTAAGATTTTGGTTTTTTAAATGCATAGCAGTAGCCTCTATTATGGAAAAATTCATGGGTTCATAAATTGTGGCTCACAAATTGTTCCTTGATAACTTCCACTGAATGTGAGTTGGTTTGATAAAATTTAAGTATTTTCTTACACTTATGTTTCTAGGTAATAAAGTTAAAATTTTATTACCACCAATGAAAGAGCAAATGAATATTTTTTCAAATTAAACAAAAGCATTCACTTGACAAATTAGCTTATTAAGTTGAAGGTTGTGCATAAAATTGCAATAATGACAATTCAAATGAGGTAAACAGAATAAACCGTTTATTAAAACATCGTGTGATAAAATAAACTTTTTGATCCAATGCTACAATGGTAAACATTTTCCCCTCATTAACGTTCCACCTAAAACACAGTTAAATTACAACGCAATATGACTAGATCTTGAAAATACTTCTGTCCTTTACCACTCAGTAATTGAACAGTGAGGTGAGTGCAGATCTAGGTTTTCTTGATGAGTCAGAGACAGAGGATGATAATGTAGAACACCACTGAAATCTCATACAACCAAAGGTTAAATTTTATTTACCCTGTTCACTGGTCCAAACTTTAAATTCTCATAATATCAAATAAAGATTTCATGAATCATCCCCCTCCCTGCCAAAAATAAATATTAGGAACAGATTAAGGATAAGAGTTGGGTTTTAAACTGCACTTTATTTGTTACTATAACATTTTTTTTTTTTTTAAACTGATCAACCATAAGCATGCAAAAAGTTCTCTTCTGAACGGAACTGCTTCCATAGCTCCTTGGATATCAGTAGGTAAATTATAAACGTTGTTCAACTTATAGTTCTCTCCTTTATAGCACTTATAAGCAGTGTGTGAGACACATACCACAGAGGTAGGAAAGACCATCTTTAATAAATTATCTTCTTAATTGTAGAGAATTTCTGCAAATAAAACTGAAAAAGGCTAACCCATGCCTCTGATGAGTCCCAAAAGACCGCAGATCCAGCGCCTCCGATTCAAAGAATTAGCCCCCTGGAGAGTACTAGCCTTTGTAGGGCACCTGATAACAAGATCCACCAGGGCTCCGAACAACTGCACAAAGAACACCTTCCACTGCTCTCATTTGCCGATTCTTTGGACCACCCAGTCCTGCTGGCAGAGAGGGCAGCGATTGTTCTGTTTCACCCACAGGGACATGCAGCAGTTATGGAAGGAATGATTACATTCTCCCCAGACGACTGAAAGAAAAAAAAGAATATGTGACATTACATATTTCAATTTAAATTACCGAGCTCAAAATTCTAGCTTATTTTAGATTATGTAATAATTAGGGTTCATAATCTTGAATAAAGATGGTTAACTGGTCAAAATAATTTTTTCTAGCTATAAAGAAATGGAACCTTACATATGTAAATTACACTTAAGAAATGAGATACACCACTGTGATTGGGAACTTTCCAACACTGCTTAGAATCTGTGGGTGCTGTGGTGGCCCCCAGTTCCTACATAGCTCCACATGGTGTCTTTCTCAAGTTAGGAGATTAAAAGGCTTTAGCCTTCTTTAGATCCCAGACTACCTCAGTCAGGCACTGACCCTGGAGACCTGTGGGTCTTTATTTTACTGAAAAATGTTCTCCTGATTTTTATTTAGCAAGATATAATGAATTTTAAATGTTTTTAGCTCATAGCAGGCTATTATAAACAGGTGACAGGCTTCTAAACATTATTAGTTGTACCTCTAATGAGTTGTTTTCTGGAAGTGGTGAGGATCTGTGTCAAGTCATCCACAGGCAGTGCAATTCCTCACGTGACAAACAGAATGGAATTTTCAAAGTGGCTGGCTTTGAAAGAGAGGTCTCTTTCAAGAAAAGGGTCTCTCTATGATCAAATAAGGCTGGCCTACACCTCACAATTCCCAAATGAAAATTTTTAAAACAAACAGAATCGAAGAAAAAATTTTAACCAAGGGAAATCACCCATAATCTGGGATACAATCTCAAACATGGGCTTCATTTATCCCTTGCTTGACCAACTGAGCTATAACAGAACAATAAAAGAAATAGGAAAAAAAAAAAAGGAAACAAACCTTTTTGTGAAAATTGGTTGTAGGAGTAGGAAGCTAGGGGACTCATTCTAAGTCTTTTGGGAGGAAGAAACAGGATTTTATCAAAACTACATAAATCATTAAGAAGCTGTATGTAAACCACACAAACACAAAGGTAACCTTTCATTTCAGGAAAATCCTTAAACACTTTTATATAGCAATCTAGAAGTGATGACCTCCAGAACTGGCACATAAAAACCTTTGAGTTGCTTAAATATTTGGCCTAAGACAACTTCTGTAGTCCCAGATGTAAATAAAATTTAACAAACTTTCTATAAACTACATCCAAAAAAATCTTGAGATTTAGAATTGTTTTTACCTCAGTAGAAAAGTTAAATACCGGATCATAAAAGAATATTGAATACTGAAATGCTTTGTTAGAATAAAATCCTGACTGACCAAAACTAACCTGTAACATACTCAAAACTTGAAGGATGTTTTGGCAAGTTCCTTATTTTATACTCTTCTTAATAGAAAAGAATTATTTTTTTTTGATTATCAAAATGTTTACCATGCCCATGTCTAGAATATATAACCAATTCTCTTCAATTAAAGCAACTGAAGGACTTACAGATTAATTCCATTAAGACCATTTGAGAACCAACACATTTTATATTAATAATGGATCACTGCTTTACAGTTTATTTTTGTGTATTGATAAAGTCAATCTTAATTGCAAATTCAAACATCCCCACTGAGAGAAAACCTTCAGTTGAAAAAGCAAGAGAACAAAATTACAACATACCAACACAATCCTCTTGTTTGTTTTCAGCTTGACATCTAAGACAGGCATCTAAAAGTAAACAAATAGCAATTCTCATTCTGATGCTCAGAATGCAATTTTTAAAACCCATACACTTCAAAGTCAAATAAAGGCCCAAAGGGTTAGAGATATAGATTAAAAGACTCATACTATTAATTTCTCATCTGAACATAACTGCTTAAAGATGAATAAGGTACAAGGCATCTACTAATTTACTTATGACCATGAGCAATTTCACAAGGGTTACTGACCCTCTATTTTTACAAGCTCTGATGAAAAGACCTTGGATGTAACCACCAGAGAAAAATATGCTATACTCCACTATATTAGGAGTTATAAGCTCACTGGGCATGTTCACACAGATCAACCTTATGAGCAGTTTATTTTCAAGATATCCTTTTAAATAAGCCATGCATATATATTGTATTTGCTTACACACAGATAGAAACTCTAGAATGATATCCAAGAAACTAATAATAAAGTTTACCTGGGAGGGGATGGAACGGGAAGGAGTTTTCACTGTGCACTTTCTCAAGTTTTTAAGTTATGTGACTGTATAATCTCTATAAAAATTAAATGTAAAAAACTCCTAAATACTAGGTTCTCTTTTTTTCTTTTTAAGGAAATGCTCCCTCTGAGCCCAAAGCATTTACCCGACAACAGTAAAATATTTTAATATATTACCTGGGAGAAAACATGAGGAATGGGAACCAAAAGGGTATACTAGAAGTTTTCAAAATTGAATCTGTACTACTATTTGTTTGATGAAGGAGGTGATATAGAATATTTTAGGAACCAATTAAATGGACTCATTCACTAGCTGAAAGGAGTCAAAGTTGGGTAAAAGGAAGTTCAAACCAACAGAAAAAAATAGTTTTTAACATAAATTGGAGGAAAATAATTCTGTAAAAATAGAAACACAGTGGAGCTGAAGCCTGCTTCTCTTCTTACACTGGATTATGCTCAGGCATTTGTTTGCTCCTCTCTGCGTGCTCTCACCCTTAAGAAAACACACCACCCTGGCCTCTTCAGTGTGGATTAAAAACAACCACCGCCTCCTGAGGCCTTCTTCAATTCCACAATTACTGAGTATCTACTCTGTGCAAAGAGTAATGCACTGCCGACACCAAAATGACCAAGTCTGGGTCCCTGGTCTCACCAGTAAATGGCGAGGTAGATAGGCAAACAACTAAATATCATAAGGATCATGATATAAGGGTGAAGACATGGCTCTGGTTCTGTGTAATCACAGAATTAGAGTTCATGGTCCCAACTGTCTCTTTTACAAATTAGTAAAACAAGGCTCCAAAAAGTTAGCTCAAACGTCCACGTTAACATACAGCTGTGGAAGGTTACTCTGGCTCTTCATAACTTGACAGCACTAGCAAACCTGGTCGCCTCTTCCTCACCAGTGCTTGCTCGCTGTGCCATCTGCTCCTTTCAGAATGAAGGGGGGAGAGTGGAAACCCAGGAAGAGAGTGTTAACTACATCAGAGTGGGCTGGCAGGCAAATCTTAGATCCAGAAGTCATAACCAATCATTTAGGCGTGTAAGATGAATTCCAAATATAAAGGACATGGGATTAAGTGGGCTCTTTGTATAATCTAGAAGCCTCTGAATTATGCTTATAGCTTGGATTTAGATTCATTATCAAAAACTGACCTAAATGGCTAAAAATGACTAACGTTGCAGATAAAGGAAAACATTTTCTTTTGATGATGTTCCTAATATCTAAAACAGCACATTTCTAAAGAGTATAGTAACACCTTTCAGAATGATGCTAAAAAACAAACTTCCTTCTGCTGTCACCTGACCACTAAGTGGATTTTAACACCTCATAAACAAAATACAGAGGTCTAGTCCAGAATACTTTCCTGAACCCAAAGCACAGCTGTTGTAAATCTGTAACATTAATCCACAGTAGCAGAATACTTGCTATAATTAGAAAGTTAATGTGAACCCTGAGTCATTTACAGCCCATACTTTGACTTACTTTAAATATCCCAGGAAAGTTTATTTCTTGCAAAATTGCAACCATTATTTTAAATTTTGCATTTCTGTTTACTATTTTAAAATTTTTCTTTAGGGAGAAAAATAAAATGTTCTTTTAGGAAATTCTTTTTTTTAAACTAAAGGAAATTTAGGGGATAAAATTTTTAACAGTTTGTCGTACAAAAGAACAAAAATCGCCCGGATAAGTGAAAAATGTCACTCAAACTGGAAATTATGATTCTAGTTTTTAAGAAAGGGGAAGGACAAGGGAGCTGTATTGCAGGCCAATAAACTAGGTACTTTTAAAACACACAATATAAGCGGATCACATCTGAAATCAAGCTCTTTTAAAAGTAAAAAATGTTTGAATCCCATGGTTGTAAATTCTCTTTAAAACAAATCCTTATGAATAAAAAAAATAAGAGCATACTACAGAGACAGTAAATTGAGAAATCGCTTGATTCTGGTAGGTTTCAATTTTCATTCCTCAAGAAGGGAGAGCAATTTTTAAGTTATTTTCTCCAATTCTCTCATTTTTCAGTGCAAGACACAAAGATTTCAAACTATAGAAACCTCAGTGTTCTCCAACTACCTTCAAGAAACAACATTTAAGGGCTTCCCTGGTGGCGCAGTGGTTGAGAGTCCGTCTGCCGATGCAGGGGACATGGGTTCGTGCCCCGGTCCGGGAAAATCCCACATGCCGCGGAGCGGCTGGGCCCGTGAGCCATGGCCGCTGAGCCTGCGCGTCTGGAGCCTGTGCTCCGCAACGGGAGATGCTCTTAAATGCAGGAGTTTTAAATGTCCTATTTAAAAACATAACGTGCATTTCAAGAGCACCTCTTCTTCAAGGTGGTCGGAGATCTTAAAACATAAACCATATAAAACATAACGAGATGAAGCTGTTCTAAAAGGTTTCACTTGGTTCAATATTTTTATTAAAAATATCATAGAAAGAAGTAACAGTTATTTGTAAAAGAGGGTTTTCCATAAAGGTCTGACTTCAGGGCACTGTCTTCTCCAAGAAATGGCATCCTATGATAGGAAGGGACCACGAAGGAGATGAAGTTTTATGTTTCTGAATAAAAGGGCTTACATCCTTCCCGTTCAAGCCAAGCGAGTGCTATCTGACCAGTCTCGAATCATCCAGCTTTAAAAGCCAGCAGAACAGTAGCCCATCCAGAAAGGCAACGGCTAGGAACATTTTTCTTCCCTGCGCCTCCTCAGAGCACGACTAGGGGTCGTTTTTGTGGAAGATGACTCCAGAGCATCACTTTGTTGTGTGTGACCAGAACCACTTTAGTGACCCGCTGACTCAGGGCCTTGAACCTGACCTCTCTGCGATCTTTTTGAAAAGGGTGCCGTAGCTGGCCACACAAACCGAAGTGGTTCCTCCCAGCTCCCATCAAATCGCCTACTTTTATTGTTGTGATCACACCCATCATTACCTGAAATTACCTTGTTTAACTGCACTGCTTACCACCCATTTCTCTCCCCAGAATACCAGTCCCCAGCGCTGGGCGCCTGCTGAACGACCCCACGGCCCCTGGCGGCGGCCGCAGCCCTCTGACCGGCGACAGCTCGGGCGTGGCCCGCGGTCCCCGGGCACCGGGGCAGGGCGACCCCGCCCCCACTCCTCCAGGAACAGTCTCTCCGAGGCTCGGTCTGTCCCCTACGCCCGGAGCCGGGCCCGCGGAGGCCGCAGCGCGGCCCGGGCCTCGCGTGCAGCGCTTACCCATCACCTGGACCCTACAGATGGCGCACGTATCGCACTCCACGTCCCAGCTCCACATGGCCACGGCGTTCCACTTCTTGAGAGAGAACATTTTGTCGCCTCCCGACTTGGATCCTGCGCTCCCGGAGTGAGAGGACAGGGCGCAAGGCTCCTCGCCGTCTTCCACGTCGGCCATGGCGGCGGCGCGAGGCCGGCGGCGGAGACGTTGGGTCGCGGGAGGCGGGAGGCTATGGCGGCTCCGCGGGGCCGCCCGACGGGCCACAGCGCCTCCCGCAGGCCGCAGGCCACCGCCGGCCCAGGACTGGGGCCGCCCGCGATTGGCTGGCGCGGCCGAGTGACGTCACGGTACGTCAGCGCCCGCGGCTTCCCGGTGCCTGGGTGTCTCGGTGTCCCGGGGTATCTGCGACCCCGCGCCTGGCCAGCTCAGGGGCCTGAGGGGCCCGGGGCCGACTCAGCACAATGGAGGGTTCCACTGAGCATGAAACACGTGTCCTGCTTTATGCCTTCATGACACTTACCGCTCTCAGAAGTTGTCTTGATATATTCGTTTGCCTCCTCCCTCCCAAATGTAAACGGCATCGGAGCGGGCTCCACGTCTTGATCACCACCATCTCATCGGTATGTAAAAAATGCAGCCTCAGGAGGGGCAGTTATTTGTTGAGTGAATGAATGACGGTCTAGGAATCTGGTTCAACGGTTCTGAAACTTTATGGTCTCGCGACCTCTTTACACTTAAAAATTATTAGGACATTAAAGAACTTTTGTTTTTGTAGGATGGATGTATACACATACACAATCATACGTATATATTTCCTTTTTAAGAAAACAGGAAAAAATTTAAATGTATTCATTTAAAAATAACAGTAAGAAACCCATTACAAGTTATCCTTAGAACAAGAATATCGTGCACTCACAAGAAAGAGTGAAGAGAAATAGCTGTGAATATTGTTATCCAAATAGTTTTGACCTTGTTGGTCCCCTGAAAGGATCCCAGGAACCCTGGGGACTATACTCGGAGAACCTCTGATCTAGTTTAACCTCCTTTTATACGTAGGAATAATGAGGTCCAGAAAAGTGAGTAACTTAAAGAGCACACTGCCCTTCCGTGAAGGTAACAGTTTGGAAACCAGCGTTCTTCTGTTGCTAGCCCAGGGTCTTATTATTATGTTGTGCCAAGCAAAGCAGATAACATCTCTGTTTAAAAGATAAGAGATAAGAAATCTGAGGCACAGAGAGCGGAAGAAGATGCTTGATTACCACTACCACCTAGTGGTGGACACCTGCTGTGTCAGGTTTGGGACTCAGCCTCCCACCTCTTCTTACTGGGCCTAATCATCCCTTCATCTCCTGATGTCAGGCCTTGTGCCTGGGCCAGGACTACCCAAACTCCAGAAATCTGGCAGAGGAACAGGGATGCTTATGCATTTACATAGTTATATATGTAAAAATATAAATGTGGACACATGGTCACATTTGGCTAGATGCTAATGTGTGCTGTTCATTGAGTGGTGCAGTTAGGTGCTGTGAGGGACAGAAACATTCCTCAGGACGGATGTAGTGAGGGAAAGCCTCATGGAAGAGGTGAAGTTTGAACTGGGCAGAGATGGGAGGCCTTGGAGGCCAGGAAGTGAATGGAGAAAGCAGACCTGCGAGGCTGTCACCTTGAACAGAGCAGTAATAGTGGTGGCAGATGTAAATCTGACCACAGTAACTTTATGAGCCAGACAAAAATACCTGTAAACAAACCTAGATGAACCATCCAAAACACATTTCATTCAATTAAGCTATCACACATCTGACTAGAGATGGCTATAAATGCTAGATAGTTAAAAGAAGGCTGGAACCAGATGAGGATAAAATGCCCCCCGTTGGTGGGAACTGGGCAGTCTGAAAGAGAAAAGGAGGGACCTCCGATGAAAGGCTAGAGGATGATTAAGAAGGAGAAATGGCACATGCCCATGCTGAATCTGAACCTCATCACCCTGCCCCTGGATTACTGTGGCCTGACTTCCTTCCTGTCTCTCCTCCCCACTCTAGCATTCAATCTAAAGTGCCTGTTTAATTTTCCTCTGTCCACTTTTCCACTTGGCACTCTGCTGCTCAAAATGTTCCGTGGCCCTGCATTATCACTAGAACAAAATCTAAATGTGCCAGTTGGTCCCTTAAATCCTGCCACCATATAGCCCCAGTCTACTTTTCCAGTAGTCATCCCTAAGCACTCCTCACTGAGACTGTCATCAGATTAGTCGTCTCAGTCATCCAAACCCTGGACTGTCGGGGGTTTTTTGCCCCTCACATTGTAACATCTCTGAAATTGGTCAGAACGTCTCCCTTCCTGTTCCGGCTACATTGCTTCTGAAATGAGGAAAAATTCACTTATCTTTGTGTCCGTACTGACCACTCTTTGCCACTATTTATTCATTCCTCCCAGAAAAACCATAGCACTTAATTCACTCTTTTGGCATCAGGTCGCATAACAACCCAAAAGTGCTGTTACTGATGTTCATCAAACAATTTTAAGGTTTTTAAATTGACAACTCATAAATGATAAAAACCTTAAAATAGGAAAATGAGTATCCAACGGAAAAAAAAGCAAGTACTGTTAATGGACTCTCCAGAAATTGCTACGTATGTACTGCAGACACATAACACATCAACTCATTTAAAAACTTTTTAACTGTGGTAAAATACACATAACATAAAGTTTACCATCATAACCATTTTTAAGTGTACAGTTCAGTAGTATTAAGTACATTCACATTGTTATCAACCAATGTCCAGAACTTTTTTATCTTCCAAAACTGAAACTCTGTACCCATTAAACAACTCACCATTTCCCCCTCCTCCCTCTGGCAGCCACCATTCTCCTTTCTGTTTCTAAGTTTGAGTAATCTAGGTACCTCATATAATTGGAATTATATAGTATTTGTCTTTTTGTAACTGGTTTACTTAGCATAATGTCCTCCAGGTTCATACATGTTGTAGCATGTGTCAAAATTTCCTTCCCTTCTAAGACTGAATAATATTCCATTGTATGTATTTACCACATTTTGCTTATCTATCCATCCATCAGTGGACACATGGGTTGCTTCCATCATTTGATTATTGTGGATAATGCTTTTATGAACATAGGTGTACAATTATCTCTTCCTGATCCTGCTTTCAGTTCTTTTGGATATAAACCCGAGACAGGAAGTGGGTAGGGCACAACCTTTAAAAGAATGACATAGGGCTTCCCTGGTGGCGCAGTGGTTGAGAGTCCGCCGATGCAGGGGACACGGGTTCGTGCCCCGGTCCGGGAAGATCCCACATGCTGCGGAGCGGCTGGGCCCGTGAGCCATGGCCGCTGGGCCTGTGCGTCCGGAGCCTGTGCTCTGCAACGGGACAGGCCACAACAGTGAGAGGCCCGCTTACCGCAAAAAAAAAAAAAAAAAAAGAATGACATAGCCCAAGGGCACGACATAAACTGATTAGAACCAAATAGGTCCAAGATGTCGGGTTCTACTTGACCTTGAGCATCAGTATATGCTCATTGTAGCACATCAGCACACTAAATGACACACCCCAGCTTCCATGGCAGTTACAAGGACGACCACAAAAGGTCAAAAAGTGAGCAGTGGCCCAGTTACTGGAAATCCTCACCCCTTCCCCAAAATGGCTAGAATAATCTCCCACTCATTAGCCTATGAAATTACCCACCCTGATAAAAACTGACAGCCCCATACCCTCTTGCCTCTCTTGCCTTCCGAGATGCCACACTCTGTCTGTGGAGTGTGTATCTCCCTGAATAAACCTTCTTTCACTTTACTATGGCTCACTCTTTAATTCTTTCCTGTGTGAAGCCAAGAACCCACACTTGGCGGCCATCCCAGGGACTCACCTGAGACCTGGGATGGGACCCTCCTCTCGCGCCCTACTCTCTTTTCTGCAGCAAACCCAGAAGTGAAGTTGCTGACTCATATTAATTCATTGCTAATGTGAAATTCTCACATTTTATTCTCCAGGCCGCTCTTTTTGTTCAGTAGTATGACTAGGGCATGTCTCCATGTAAGCACTTTCATATCCACATTATTCTTCTTCATGGCTGCATAGAATTCCACTATATACATTTCCTGTGATTTACTTCTCTGAGAACCAGTTGAGAGACATTTAGTTGTTTCCAATGTATAATTAATAGTGCTGCAGTGAACATCTTTATACATATTTCCTTGCATATGTGTGAGAATATATATATATATATAGTACATTTCTAGAAGTCGTATGCCTGAGTTAAGGCCATGTATTTTTCATTTTGATACACATTGCCAAAAGACCCCTAAATAAGCACAGGTTTTACACTCCCAACCAGTGGATGTCGGTGGCAAATCTTTAAAAAGTTATTATTATTATTTTTTTGAGTGGAAACAATTTCTCAGGAAGCCTCATACATTGGATATATAAGTTCTAGAGATCTGTCAAATTGATGTCACTACCCTATAGGCTTCCTTACCCTGACTAATGATTTATACTATTTCAACTCATGCTCTAATGTTTACTTTTAATGTATGAGGATCTTCTCTTCCTTGCTAGATGCTAAGATCCTCAAGAGTGGACATAATTTACTGTACTCATCCTCACCTCTACAATTAGTTTGGTGCCTGGAACTTGCCAGCAATTGTTACATTGTACATAGAATGAATGACAGTTTTTGTTTTTAACTTCAAAATGAAGAGATCTTAAGTGTTTTTTTTCCTATTGTTCTTGTGTAGCTATTCTAAATGAAATAACTGGAGTCATCAATTCTAACAACACTAATACCAGCCATTAATATTTATTTTTGAAAACATACTATGAAACAGGTATTGTCCTAAAATACTTGAGATGTGTTACCTCATTCAATGCTCACCAAATGAAATAGGTGCTATTCTTATCTGTATCTTACATAAGGAGAAACTGAGGCACAGTGAGGTTAACTGACCTGCCCAAAGTCACCTGTAAAGCAGCAGGTTTCCACAGAGAATTCTCGTTCATCTAGTTGCCCAATCTATGCTTTTTATCCCTGCATCGTGTACAATTTAACAAATCCAATTTATCATCCATACCTTGATCAATGACACCTCTTGCATTTCCCATGGAGCTGTCTGAAATCGTAATGAGGGTAGGGGGTAGAGTGAGCAGAAGTTTCCTCATTTGGGAGAAGATCCCCATTTTTAGGGATGTTGTCTTTTAGAAAATGGTTATTATTTCCCCAAATTCCTATTGTTCCCAACCATAGATATATTTATGAAAGAAGAGTCTTTCTTTCTTAAAGATCATGACTTCCTTCAAATTATAAATTTCACATGCACAAGAGAAGAATCCCACTTATTTTTACTAAGGCATACTTGTGAAACCCACATTTTAGAAAATGACAAGCGTGACAGAACTAACACTACTTTAAACGTTCATAAAAGAGTCTTATCAAATTTTAGAACTTGAAAGGGGTTTGGTTACAGTGAAAAATATTATAGAACAAGCAATATATTTCCAGGCATGTCTAGTTGGCCATGGAAATAGATAGAATCCATATGGTTATATGGTGTCCATATTCAGTTTTTAGCCTGTGAAAAAATGAACAGGAAATCATAAATAGAAAAAAAGAAAAAAGGAAGTTCAACTTTATATAGTAGAGAGTAAGCATATGTAAACAATTACCCCCCCTAAGAGGTAGCACAGCTTCATAAAGAGTTTAGGTAGGGTTTCCCTGGTGGTGCAGTGGTTGAGAATCTGCCTGCGGATGCAGGGGACACGGTTCGTGCCCCGGTCCGGGAAGATCCCACATGCCATGGAGTGGCTGGGCCCGTGAGCCATGGCCGCTGAGCCTGCGCGTCCGGAGCCTGTGCTCTGCAACGGGGGAGGCCACAGCAGTGAGAGGCCCGCGTACCGCAAAAAAAAAAAAAAAAAAAAAAAAGATAGTAATTAGATATTGAGATGGAGTTACAGAACAATGAATGGCATGGTGAGAAAGCTATGCACGTTTCGATTCCCTAAAAATATTTCGATCAAAACAATGCATACACATAGCTAAACAATTAAATAGGAATTAAAAAGTTTATAATGAAAATCAGCAGACCCTCCCCCTCCCACCTCAGCATCCGCAGCACTCTTCTCTAAGAGACAACCACTTTCAACTCATTCAGCTGTTTTTCATGTTTACTGCCTTACTTCAAAGTACTTCTATATTATTTATCAATATTTCCATTTAAATTTTTACATAGTTACTGTTGCCACTTTCAGCAAACCTTTCAATAGAGATACATCACAATTTTTAGTTAAATCAACACATTAGATTCATTGGTGTGATCATACATATTTTGTTCACAGTGTTTCTTTTTCTTATATAACTTTCTTTTGCCTGATTTAATAGTTGCTCTTTTTTCATTTGCATAGTTTTTTATGTACCTATTAGAAATATTTCCCCCAATTTCTTTTATTTCTCACATACGTATCGTCATTTCTTTCAAAATACTTAAGCATTTCCAATGCTTTATTAATTCTGTTTTTAATGCAATACTCCCCATTTCCAGAGTCCTCCATTTTTCTGACCCGTCTGGACTAGGCCTCACCCTCAACCATCTCTTGGGACTCCCTTTTCTACTTTTCTGTATCGATTCTCCTGATTTCTGGATTCTGCATTCTTTGTCTTTGTGATTTATTCCCTCATTTTGCTCAAGCATCTTCTCTGGAAGCCTCCTGAGAATGGATATAGAGGACGTACGGAGTTTGAGTCCTTGCGAGCTGAAAACATCTTTAGTTTAAGCTCACGCTTGGTGAGGAGTTGGGAATGTGCAGAGTTCTCACAGAGCTGCCATAGCCGTGCTCCTTGCCTCTAGCTTTCAGTTAGGAAGCCTGAGGTCCTTCTGACACCCAGTCCTTTGTGTGCAATCTTCTTTCCTTTCCTATGTTGTTAGGATCTCCCCTTTATTCCTAGCATTCTGGAATGCCATGATTATCATGCACTGTGCTGAAGACTCAGGGGGCTCTTTCAGTATGCAGATTTATGTCCCTTGGTTCTGGGAAAGTTCTCCATTTATTCCTTTGATAATTCCCTTTTGTCACTTTTCTCTGTTCTCTCTTTCTGAAACTACGAGTTAGATACTGGTGCTCTTAGACTGATCCTGTTGCTCATATTTTCTCACCAGTTTTTCATCTCCCTATCTTTTTTTTTTCTTTTTTGTGGTACGCGGGCCTCTCACTGTCGTGGCCTCTCCCATTGTGGAGCACAGGCTCCGGATGCGCAGGCTCAGTGGCCATGGCTCACGGGCCCAGCCACTCCGCGGCATGGGATCTTCCCGGACCGGGGCACGGACCCATGTCCCCTGCATCGGCAGGCGGACTCTCAACCACTGCGCCACCAAGGAAGCCCCATCTCCCTATCTTTTGTTCTACTTTCTGAAGACTTTCTTGACTTCATTTTTCAACATTTGTTTTGAAGTTTTTATTTTAGCTATCATTTTCACTTTCTAAGAACTTAAAAATTTTTTTCTAATCTTTTTTCATAGCAGCCTGTTCTTATTTTATAGATACATTATCTTCTGTTTTACTGAGGGTGTTATAACTAATTTCTTTTTAAAATTTTCTGCATTGTCTGTATATCTTCAGGGTTCTTTCGTTCTCTTTGTTTCAGGTGTGGTTTCCTGTGTTGGAGAATTGCCTCACGTGTCTGGAGATTCTCAGATTTCTGTTCACAGTGAACCACGAGGATTCCAAAGGCTGACAGGAAGCTCCTGTGTATGTGCAGGGCTTGCTTACCTGCTAGGCTTCTTTGAATGGTGAGGGAGTGTCCAGCTGTTAGCATCTGGAATTCCTTTCTCTGGGGCTATTCAGTTTCTCAAAGAATACCCCAGTCCTCTACGTGGCTATCAGCCTTCTGGAAGCAAGGCAGACAAAGAAGGCTTGGGTGAAGGGAAAGGCTGAATCCCAAATGTGTAGAATTTCCCTTACTCCTCCTCTCTCCAGCTTCTCTCCTCACCCTCATTGCTGGGTGTCCTGCGTCTGCTGAAAGGCTGTTTAATCTTTCCAGAGAAAAGTCCCTAATTGGTCTCCCTGCTTCTGCCCTTGCCTCCCCTCCAGTCTGTTTTCAACTTAGAGGCTGGAATGGTCCTGTTAAAATGTGGGTCAGATCAGGTCATTCCTCTGCTTAAAATTCTCCGATGCCTTTCCATCTCAACAGAGTTAAAAACTAAAGGTCCCCTGCCCTCCATGCTTACTTCTTGTCTTATTACTTTCCCGTTTTCTCTCACCCCATTCCAGCCATGCTGGCCGCCTTACTGTCACTAGAACACACCAGGTAGGCTCCTGCCTTACGGCCTCTGCACTTGCTGTTCCATTTACATGGAATGTGCATTCACAGATATTTACATGGCTTGCTCCCTCGCTCCTTTGGGTCTTCACTCAAATGTCCCTTCTTAATACAGCTTTCCCTGGCAGCCCTAACTAAAATTGCAGCCCCCAGCCCCCAACATACACACACTATCTCCTTATTTTGCTTTATTTTTCCCTTAAGTATAATCCCCATCTGATACACAATAGTATATGTTTTCCTTCTTTTTGAAGTTGTTAGTTTACCGTCTGTCTATTGTTGGTTTGCTGTTACTGTCTGTCTGTCTTCCACTAGGAAGTAACCCCCACGAAGGCAGGAATTCATTGCTCAATTCACCAACATCTAGAACAGGGCCTGGCACCCAAGAGGCATTTAATAAATGTATGTGAAAGAAATAAATAAGAATAACTAAATGAAGTGATCCTGAAGTATTGTTTTGTTTGCTTTAAAAATATTAGTTGAAAAACAACCCTGTAAGATGTGGATAGCAGTTTGTCTTTTTATTAACTTTTTCTTAAACAAGTGAGGTTCCTGATGTTTCTGAGGAAGGTTTCATTGTGTGTATTCCATCGTTAAAAGTAGGTCATTAAGAACTCCTTAGTAGGCTAATATAATAACCTTAGGGTGTTAATTTGGATTTCATGAGAGAAGTAGAATTAGAAATTAGCTTGATAACTTGCTAATGATAAGAACACAGAAGCAATCAGAAGAACATTAGTTCTATAATCAGTGATATTACTAATTGCTTTTAATGTTTAAAATGATGTCATTGGGGCTAAATGGCAAGATATTTTCCCTATGAAATCCAACCAGGTAACCCTATTTGAAGAGTCTTTCTTGGTGTTCAAAGCAACAATCTGATTGAACTGCTCCATCAGAAATATCTCAATTATTTTGGGTCAAAATATGGATGCATTAAAACTACGCATATATACTACCACATTTGGGAAAAAACTGACTTCTTGAACTAGAAATTACATTTTAATGTTTTTTAGATGAGTATTTTCAGTTGGTATTTCATGATCATCTTCCTATATGTGCAAATTGAACCATTTACTAAGCAAGCACAATGTTTTGCAGCTCCAAATACATACTCAGTGATAATTATTTTCCATCAAACCATCTGAGACCACCCATCATTAGCACCCACTACAGAGATGGTCAGTAGACTGCCTGCAGCTTTATAATGTCTTCTAGTGCAGTGTGTAATGAAAAAGTTGCTGCAGTGCCAAGAAAAACCAAAAGAAATCATTAACCTGCCATCAGTTTATTGAGCGTAAATTAGACTTAAATTTGAATTCATTTTAACAGAATAATTCTGTTGAGTTTGAATTCAACTCAAATGGACTACAAAGTAGCTGTTCTGTTTCTCTAAAAATAGAAGGATAATCTTAAAATCTTGGAATCATTTGATTGACTGTTAAGAAATGGCAATACGGTAGTTTTAGTTTAAGAGTGGCAATGAAGTAGACGGTAATATAATTCTCCCTAGAACTGCCAGTGTTAAAAAACTGCAACCTAGAATTATGTCATGCCTCTAAAACTTTTATTATAGAAATGATAAAAGACTGGATGCTTGTATCACTTAATTCTCTCCACATAACCTACCAGATAGTGCACCAAGATTTCTCCCTGCTTTTGTTAACGCTGAATTTGGACTTTCAACTGTGTTTATGATGTCTTTCATTAGGCTTTATTTAAAATGACGTTTCCTCATCTCTCCGTCAGCAGTGAGATTGGCTATTGTTAATTCTGGTCATGCGTATTGTGAAGGACAGGACAGGCGTGGCCAACGCTAAACAGCTTGTTCCATATGTGATTCTCTCATTTTCAAAGGATTACATGATCATAAAACACCGTTAATGCTGTCTCTGTGCCAATCACACTTTAACCATTCTTTGATTATCCAGGAAGCACATCAGAATCTTACGAGGGCTGGTGCTTGAGTTTTCCAGTTGATACCTGGAGAAATCTTTGCAGGTCAGGTTGCGGGGAAGAATAGAGAATGGGAGAGAATTCCTCAGAGAATAGGTGAGGATGAGAGAAGAGGGAGAAAAGAAAGAGCAACAGAGAAATTTTCACTTCAACAGTATTCATTACCTAGATCAAAGACTACATATGACATCCTAAGAGTTCTTGAACTTTGTGCAAATCACAGGGCACATCGACACAATGGTGGCCGGCCTGTGACAGTGATCCTGGTCATCGCTTAGCTCAAGCCACTTATTTAATGGAAGAAGTGGAGCAAGTTGTAAGTAGCGCTGCATTTGGGAAGGAGTAGACGTGGACAGGTGGAGGGGAACACAAACTGAAAATGCCCTACCTGTCTTTCTGGCTCTCAGTGCTTCAAGTATGTCAGCAGCAGCCATTTCTCCCAGGGCATTGTTTCCAAGGTCAGTCTCCCTTAAGTGGGCAGAGTATTTGATCAGGCTGACCAGAGAAAATGACAAAACAAAATAGTGCTGTGTCAAGTGTGGTAACTCAAAGAAACACAGTCCAGTTTCAGAGTATGCTCTTTTCCTTAGTTGCTCTCCACCCTCCCCCACCTCCCTCCCAAAGATGCGGCACTGACCCAATTTGGAGACATCTGGAATCCAGTTTTTTCCCAATTTAATCTCTCTGTACTCTGGGTGCCTCTCCTAAGTGCGTCGGTAGGATAAGGATTTTTAGTTGCCTTAAATCTACCACTCATTTATTTATTCAAAGGATATGGTGTGTTATTGTGCAGAGCTTCTCAGTCTTTTAGATTTTACCTACCAGTAAAATGTCAAATAAGTTGTGGGAACAGGCAAATGTCAGTTTGGCACCTTTTAGTATGTCTAATAACTCTCACCTGGCAACACTATAAAAGAACAAATATTTTTATATAAAATTAGGAAGGGCACAGTCTCAAAATAAAGGATAGCTTTTTAAATCAAGATTAGCTTTACGAAAAGGAACACTCTACCTGTCTTTATTTTTCTGATCTCTTTGAGGACTATTGAAAATTCGTTCATGTCCTGGTCTCGGCCTGCCAAGTGGACTTTGGGAATCTCTGGCATTGCGAGTGAGCATGGAATCTGGGTGAAGGCCTGTGTTGCTGGTCAGCTTTTACCTCTTGTCAACCCTGTGATCATGGGCAGGCCATGTGCCTGCCCTCTTGGGTCTTACCTTCCTCATCTGTAAATTTGGCCTCAAAAGGGCAGTTCTACCTATTTCATAAGGTTGTGGAAAAACAGAATGAAGCAGTTTCTATGAAAGCATCTTGCAAAACGCAATATCAGTGATGCTATTAATTCTGAGTTCATACTTACTAAATGCATATTAAGTGCCTAACATTGCAGGGATTCAAAGGAATTTAACACGTGGCCTCTGCACTGAAAGAAATTATCCTATGACCATCAATAAAAGAATTTTGAGCCCTTACCATGTGCTGGGGATATGAAATTTCAGTTAGGGTCAGTAGTGTATACAAGGCCATTCTCTTGCCTCCCGTACACATTTTCTATTGATTGAGCAGCCAGAATTCGAGGCTGGGGCTGAATGGTCCTGCCAGACTGCCTCTCGAAGGTCTTGCTCCCAAGGAAACAGTGTGTCTAATCAGCACTGGACAGGCTTTGGCTTCCTGAGCTGCCTGACTATGTCCAATTCCTTCAGACAAGATGAGGGAGAGCAGGGATGCTTCAAGGAGGAGATGGAGAAAGGGGAAGGACAGAAGGAGAGTGGAGAGTGTTGAAGACAAACTTTACAACTCAACAATTCTATATCTAGTCTGAGTCCAGAGGCCATGGATTTTTTTTCCCTTTTCTGTCCATGACCCCAAAGAGGTCATGGATTTAACCACTATGCTACACAGGCCTCACAAGAGCTATGGTTTTATGGAGCATTCACTATGCATCAGATGTGATCATGGCCACCCACATGCTTAAGCAGTTGTGCTTGGCACAAAGGGGCCTTCCAAGGGTGTGAGTGGGGCTGGCAGCCAGCCAAGCTCTGTTTGCCAAGTCCAGGGCATGAAGCATAGACCTGGAAGGGGTAACTTCCTCTGACTCATTGGTGAGAGGTAGTGCCTTTTAATTCATCTGCCCAGAGGGGCTCGTTTTCTAATTCGTATAAAGGTGCTAGCTGGAGCCTTAGGCACTATATTTAACACTTTACATATATGATCTCATTTACCCTGTAACAATCTCTTGATTTAGACGCTATTATTATCCCATTTTTACAAATGAGGGACTGAAATACAGAGAAGTTATTTAGCTTGCCTGAGATTGAATCATGGAGCAGGGATGTGAACTCAGGCAGTCTGTTTGAAAATAACCATGAAGCATGATTCAAATAAACCAAGAAAATGTTTTAATTTTCAGTAGTTCTCAATATTTAAACTTTAAAAAAGAGAACAAAAGGATTTAAGTATTTAGCATCAGAACTAAAAAAACAAAACACGCGAAAGGAATTCTGGCACTGGTGCACCTTGTTAGTGGTATACATCCCTGTTCCACACAGCCAGCGTTGCACAGGGCCCCAAACCCAGAAGGGCTCCTCACTTGGTTTAGTGCTCTATCATCATCATCTTGAAATTCTTAATAATATTTGAACAAGGGCCCATGAGTTTCCATTTGCACTGGGTCCCAACAAATTCTGTAGCCAGTTCCTGCTATCATGTTTAGTGTGGTCAGAGCAGAAAGCAAAATCTAACAAATGGTCAGCTTTAAGTAATTGTCAGCCCTATAGACCACTGTTCGGTGAATTGTGGTCAGAGGGAGGCCTCGTTCATGAGGGGAGAACCAGCAGGGTTCTGCACCCAAACCAGCAGTTGGTTCCTGCCTTAAAATCAAAGAAGCCATCGATACTGCCTTTAGGGATAGACTTAAGCAGCAGAGCTAGGTAAAGCCTCATCACAAAGAAAAGGCATGATATCCTTGACCCTGGACCAGCTAATCTGAAGGTGATGCTAGACCCATGTGGTACCAAGGGTGAATAGTGCCAGTAGGCAGACAGGTGTTTAGTGCCCCATAATCTCCATCACCAAATCTTACCCCAACATAAATGCATAAGCATAAGCCACCCCAAGTAAATATTCAATTAAGCAGATCCCTGGAGCTGACTTTGCTAGCAGGCCCCCTGACAAGTCCTTTGCCTCCCCATTCATTCACTGTGCTCCTCCTTTGTAGATACTAGGACCCTCAATGATAAAAGGTGAGAAACCATAAATCTGTTCCTCAAAGTGCTCCTGAAGCCTTTTTTTTTTTTTTTTTTTTTGCAGTACGCGGGCCTCTCACTGTTGTGGCCTCTCCCGCCGCGGAGCACAGGCTCCGGACGTGCAGGCTCAGCGGCCGTGGCTCACGGGCCTAGCCCCTCCGCGGCATGTGGGATCTTCCCGGACCAGGGCACGAACCCGTGTCCCCTGCATCGGCAGGCGGACTCTCAACCACTGCGCCACCAGGGAAGCCCCCAAGTGGATTTTTTTTAAAAGGTCTCAACTATATGCTGTCTACAAAAAACCCAATTTGTACATAATAATATAGATAGGTTAAAAGTAAAAGGATAGAGACAGATATATCACGCTAATATTAATCAAAAGAAGATTGGAGTGACTATATTAATATTAGTCAAAGTAGATTTCAGAGAAGGGAATAATACCAGAGATAAGAGAGAAATATTACTAAGGATTTCATAATGATAATGAGGGTCAATTCTTCAAGAGACTTAACAATCCTAAATCTTTATGCACCTCATAACAGAGCTTCAAAATTCATGCAGCAAAACTGATTAAACTTCAAGGAGATATAAACAAAGTCACAATTATCTCTCTCTCTCAATAATTGATAGAGCAAGTTAACAGAAAATTTGTAAAGATACAGCAGACTTGAACAACACTTCTGACCAACTTGACCTAGCTTATATTTATGGAACATTTCCTCCAATAACAGCAGAATACACATTCTTTTCAAGTGCACATGGAAGATTTACTAAGATCGGTTGTAGTCTGGGCCATAAAACAATTGTGTTCTCCACCCACAGCAGAATTTACGTAGAAATCAACCAAAGAAAACTATCTAAAAATTTAACAAATATGTGGAAACTAAACAGCACTCTTCTAAATAACCCATAGGTCAAAGAAGAAATCAAAAGGGAACTTAGAAAATAGCTTGAGTTGAATGACAATAAAGATACAACATATCAAAATTTGTAGGATGCAATGAAAGAGTGCTTAGTGTTAATATAAACATTTATATTTGAAATAAAAAGGTTTAAAATCAATAACTTAAGCTTCGCTTCTACCTTAGTAAACTAGAAAGAGAAGAGCATATTATACCCAAGGTAAGCAGAATAAAAGAAATAATAAAGATAAAAGAAAAAAATCAATGAAATTGAAAAAAGAAAAACATTAGAGAAAACCAAAAACTGGTTCTTTGTGAAGATTAATAAAATTGATAAATTTCCAATCAGATTAATTGGAAAAGAGAAAACAAATTATCCGTTTCAAACTTGGAAGAGGAGACATTGCTACAGATCCTACATGAAAAAGATTAGAAGGGAATATATGAATAACTTTATGCCAATAAATTTGAAAACTTACATGACATGAACAAATTTCTTAAAAAGATACAAACTAACAAAGCTTTACCCAAGAAACAAATGACCAGAATAGCCCTCTATCTATTAAAAAATTGAATTTGTAGTTTTAAAATCTTCCCGTAAAGAAAACTCCAGGTCCAGATGTCTTCGAAGACTAGTGAATTCTATCAAATATTTAGAGTTGAAATAATGACAATTCTACACAAATTATTTCATAAAATAGAAGAGGAGGGAACACTTCCTAACTCATTGTGTGAGGCCAGAATTACCCTGATCCCCAATACCATCTGAAGACATTACAAGAAACGTATGGACTAATATCTTTCATGAACATAGATGCAAAAATTCTTAACAAAATGTTAGCAATATACTAAAAGGACAGCACATCAGCAATATATTAGATCTAGTGCTATATTAAAAGTTTAATAAAATGAAGTTTATTAATATATTTATTATAAAAATCACAGCAAAGCTATCCAAATTGTAAATCTTCCCAACCTTTCTGAATAAGGAAGTATATTAGAGAAGGAATCTTTTTCTTCTAAAATAATAAATAGTCTTCAGTCAAGCCCTCAATCCTCAGACCTTGGCTATGTTCTGTTGCCCTTGATTGCCCCAAGGTGCTGTAAGTACTGAGGTCCTAAGATGGTGTAGCCTAGAGACAATCCAGAACGCTTTCTTGCAGTGCTGCAGATGCTCACTTGTGGCTTGGCCTACTGGGTATGTGGATTCAGAAAAGTGGAGACGTTCAAGGTTGTGAAGATGAACGTGGCAAGGAAATACTCTTTTCCAGAAGCTTTTGAGAATAGCTCTTTCTCCCTAAGGAGGTTGGGATGACTTTGTAATCATACACAAAGGAGTGTTCCCTCTTGAGTAGGCTGCCTTTCTTCCTCAGGTCACTTGCTTACATTTTACATTGTAAAATTTACACATCTTGACCTTAGGGAAGAAAAATCTGGAAGTCATACCTCTTGCCTTTCCTTAGTTGCCAACTTCTTGAAATGGGGCTTCTAGTGAGGTCTTTGAGACCCCTTTGCGGGCTTACATACAACTGTCTGCCATGCCATTTTTATGATTTCAGGCCTTCCCATAAGATCACATGCGAATACCAAAATGGGTCACTCCTTCCCTCTCAGCTGAAAAATCTCACTTGGCACTGTTAACAAGATGCAGTTAAATCACTGTCCCCATGATTAACCCAAGCACCTCGTTTTGGAAGGTGAACAAATAAAGCCTCTTAATTTTCTGCTCACCTTGTTACAATTTGAGTGAATTCCAGCAAATCATTTGCTCCTTCTTTTCCTTTTCCATCTATGCCATTATCTGCCAAATACAACTTCAGTAAACAAGGAGCAGCTTCAGTCAAATCTTTAGTTTTTTTCTTGATTCCTATAAAAAGATAAGAGTATTTGATTATTTTTAGACAATAGTTCCCCCATTCGACCAGCTAAGTTGATTTTATTTTTTAAGATTATACTGATTTTACTTGTGTGAGTGGATGCATTTGGCAATATAGTCAAGGAAATACATATAATTTAAGAAGTCCTTTTTAAAATACCCAGTACATCTTTTTTTTTTTTTTTTTTTTTTTTTAGGTACGCGGGCCTCTCACAGTTGTGGCCTCTCCCGCCGCGGCTGTGCTCCATACGCGCAGGCTCAGCGGCCATTGGCTCACGGGCCCAGCCGCTCCGCGGCATGTGGGATCTTCCCGGACCGGGGCACGAACCCGCGTCCCCTGCATCGGCAGGCGGACTCTCAACCACTGCGCCACCAGGGAAGCCCCCAGTACATCCTTTATTCTTTACAACAGCAAGCCCAAAATTGCTCTGTATGAAAGAAAATCTCATTTAAGATTTAAATTGTTGCCTTTACTTCGGCTAAAGAGAAAATCGATGTCTCCAGAAGTTCTCGGTAGAAGCTGAATGCATTGTCTGCTGATCCCGGGGAAATGATAGCCCTTTTACAGGGATTCACCCCTCTAAAAGAGCCTGCAAAGTTGTCATATTTTTTGAGCTCTAGAAGGACAAATGTGGAGGAAGAACTGTCCTGCCTTCGTAGACTTCATGACTGAGTTCAGTGGTCCTGGAGTCTGGTACATCCATGTTCTATCCAGCTTTCACAAAGTTCAGGGTCAGTGCTGTGGGGTGGCATCATGTTCACACTTGATTTACAAGTTTAGGAGTTTGGTAAAGAAAAAAACAAGGGGATGGAGAAAAGAGCCGTGGACATAACGCTGGCTTATCCACTTATAAGTGTGAGATGGGAGAGCTGAACCTCCAGTCAGTCTCAAAGCCTATCACTTCCCGGGGGCCTCCAAGCGTTTGAGGGTAGACGCTTTGTGTGCAACATGACCCGGAACCCCAGCCAACTACTGCATGCGGGGGCCCGACTGAAAACCAGTGATCTGTTCCAAAGTCGGGGAAGAAAATGCAGGGAACTTAGAGATAATACATCTCTATGTTGTCTCGTGCAGGCAGTTTAAGGGATTTTAAAGGCTCATGTAGAGAACAAACATATGGACACCAAGGGGGGGAAAGCAGGGGGCGGGGGTGGTGGTGGTGGGATGAATTGGGAGATTGGGATTGACGTGTATACACTAATATGTATAAAATAGATAACTAATAAGAACCCGCTATATAAAAAAATAAAATTAAAAAAAAAGGCTCATTTAGGGAATTCCCTGGTGGTCCAGTTGTTAGGACTTGGCACTTTCACTGCCGTGGCGCGGGTTCAATCCCTGGTCAGGGCACTAAGATCCTGCGAGCTGTGTGGCCAAAAAAAAAGGGTCCTTTAGTTACACAATAATTTTGCCTGACATGCTGACTTGAGAGCCTAACCCCAGGGCTAAATGGGACTCTTCTGTACTTGAATTCATTCAGCATTCAACAAGTATTCTTGAGCTCCTATTATGTGCCAGGCACAGTTCTAGCTGTTGGGAATCCAACAGGGAACAAAAGAGACAAAACTTCCTGCCTTCATAAAGCTGAGAGTGAATGTTAACTAGTGTGTGGGAAGAGAGGAGAGTGGATGATAACTCAGGGGATGTTTTCAAGTCATGAAAGACAACAGACTTTTTAGGGAAAGGTGATAAATTTGACATTGGATCATTCTACTCTGCCAGTAAAGAAAAAAAAAAAAAGCATGCTTTCAAAAGATTCAGGGACTTCCCTGGTGGCGCAGTGGTTTAGAGTCCGCCTGCCGATGCAGGGGACACGGGTTCGTGCCCCGGTCCGGGAGGATCCCACATGCCGCGGAGCGGCTGGACCCGTGAGCCACGGCCGCTGAGCCTTGCGCGTCCAGAGCCCGCAACGGGAGAGGCCACAACAGTGAGAGGCCCGCGTGCCGGAAAAAAAAAAAAAAAAAAGATTCAGTTGGTTTATTTGGATATGAATCTAATCTGCTGAGTTATTGAAGGAAATAGGCAGGATTGATTTTCCTTCGAAACATAGTTGGAGGGGTGAAAACGAGCCCATCCTTTAGTTTTACTGGGGATAAGCCAAACTTGTCCAAATCTCATTTGTCCTTACATTCAGGGTATGGGAATGATAGCAAATGACAGCCATTATGAATAATACAACAGTGCTAGTATACTAGCACAGTATCTGGCGCACCGTAGGTAACTGTTGAATGAATGAGTGAATTAATGAATAACAGTGTAATCATATTGTGGAAAATTTTATCTCACCATTCATTGTTTTTCCAAGCATAGCGTGGTTAATAATGCCCTGAGACAACTCATGAACACGAATAAAATATGATTTTTCTATTTTTGAAATCTCTTCACAAATATAAACACCTGTGAAGAGTTGACTGCCCAGGATGATTAACCATGTAGATCCTAATTGCACGTGGCACTCATTTCTTTTTGCCCCCTTCTGGCATGCCAGAAAGCAGCAGTGATGAAGCATGAGGCCAAGGGGGCCAAGGCCAAAGGCCAGAGGCCGAATTCCTTTGCAGCCACTCAGCTTTGCAGGGAAAGAAACGAAATGGTCTCAGCCAGTCTGCACCCCGACCCGAGCCAGTGTGGCATAAATGTGTGCCATTGGAGAGGAAGGGAGCTTCCAAGCTTGTGACTGGCCTGGTCCAGCTTGCATCCCTATGGGAAAAAACAATCCAAATCTCCCTCCAGTTGGTGGTAAGAGAGGTAACAATGTCATCTGGGCCCATGAAAAATAAGCCATTTGGAAAATGCTAGTCCAAGGCACGCGCCAGCATTTAGACCTCTAGTTAGTCCCAGTGCCCTGTTAGAGGGTAGGAAGGCTGATGCTGCTTTAGCACAGGGATTTCCTGCTGCAGGCCTCTAACTAAAGTTCAAGCAGAACCACATTCTTTTCTCTGGATGGGAAACAAATTCCTTGGAGTAAGGGTAAGTACATGCTCAGCTCTGGTAATACTTGATCCACCCCAGCTGTATTCACTCCAAACTATTTTTACCTAATCTTACAGTTCCTTTACTTTAAAACAAAAACAAGCTCACCAACAATGACCACTTTAATTTATGCTCCTGTGTCTCAGAGAATCTAGCAATGATATAGCGATGCCAGTTGTGCCTGAGACAGGGTGGTGTACTGAAATGAGCAGAATCCCCAGGTTTAAAACCTCTCTGAAAAATGCTGTGTGACGCCCCAGAAAGTCACTTAACTTCTCTGAACCTAAATATCCTCATTGCTGACATATAGATCATAATACTCACCTCCTAGAGGTATTGTGAAGATTGACTGGGAAGCATGGTGAAACAGTGGTTGTAGAGGCATGTAGTACACAGGAAATATTACTGCCTAGCTTTCCAGCTGCACGTCTGGACTTCACGTCATTGAAACCCTAGAATGGGTGCAACCTGATGGAGAACCTCCGTGTGTAAGATGTCCCCCTTCTGCCGCTGCCTGAGGATCAGATACATATTTACGACAACTGCATACCTCCCTTAGGAGCCACACCACGGATCCAGTGTGGACTTGCCCTACCTTGAACTTTGTCCCATTTTCTCTTTGGCTAATTGCCAGGATTCCCCAATTGTCCCTGATTTCAGAATCTTTCTTACCACCCTCATTGCACTGGCTACTGGGTCCTGTCAATGCTCCTTCCTAAATATATCTAGATTCTACCTTTCCATCACTGCAGGCTCAGTTCTGCACTTTATCTTCTACCGTAAAAACCTCCAAACTCATCTCCCGTCATCCAGATGTCCCTATCTCTAAAACAAGTTCTGTAAGGCTGCTGGAGGTTTTTTGTAAAAATCCAGTTCTTATTATGTCAGTGTCTTGCTGCAAAAGCATCACGGCTCCCCCTTTGCTCACAGGAGAAAGCCCTATTCCTTAACAGCATTCATGGCTTTTGGCCATGTGGGCTCCACTGGCCTTTCCAGCTACATCTCCAGCCCTCTACCAATGACCTGACCACTCTGTGGTGAATGTCACACTTCCCATATGCTGAACACTCTAGGCGCTTTCATCCCCTGAGCCTCTTCTCACGTGGTTCCGTTTACCTAGAATGCCCTCTCTTTCCCAGTTGATGAACCTCTTCTCATTCCTTCCAGAGAGAGCTCTGTTTCCCATATGGGCCAACTCCCAAAGGTCAAGTGTAAATTTTCATGGAACCAGAAGTTCCCCAGAGGGGGTCCTCATCTAGCCGTTTCTGAGACCAACAGGTGAACATCACACATTCCTGTGGGCATCAGACCGTGAACCAGTACTCAAATTTGTTCATTTGTTCATCTGTGGATGCCAGGTCCTGATAGGACCTTCTTCTTGACGTTGATTTTTTTTTAACTTATTAAAACAGCTTCTTTCCATCAACAGGGAGCATACGTGATTTTCTGTGTAATTACCAGAAGTCTATCAGTCAGAATATAAATTCTATTGATTGCAGGACTTAAGGAAGCAAAGTGTAATTAGTGTTGGATGATTCACACCTTGGACTTTGGAACCTGTCCACAACGTTTTCCATTGTTTAGCTATCACTCACGATAAAATCATTTCTGGATTATAACCAGTAACTTCCTGACTTGGAACTAATAAAGCTGTTTTGAAGATTTCATCTTGACTTTTGAACTTGACCTTGCATTCCTTAATGCCACTAAGCGTCCCTATGGTCTGTGCCGTTGATATAAGCAATACTGCTTTATTTTGGGAAGTGAATTTGCCACCTGGGTGGCATTAGTGCTGTAGTTAGGGTCTGATCAATCCCAAGCTTGGGGACTGAACGGGGCACAGGGAAGCTGCCTTATCTGCAGATGACTCTTCCTGATGACCTTTCGGTGACTTTCAGTCTTCAGCCATCTTCTGGCTCTTTATGAACCTGACAAGCCTGTGACTAGGATAAGTCAAGCCAGACATCACCCGAGTGAGTGCTGATCACCCACCAGGCCCAGGGTCGACAGTTCTTGTAAACCCTTGGTACAGAGCCATGGGGCTCAGAGGCGGCCAGACTGGGTCTAGAAGAGACAAAGAAGCCGGAACAGAAACACGTCTGGGCCCTGTTTGTTCTGTGCTTTCCATGGCAAAGGAGAGGCATCTAGGAGCCTCACTCTGCTTTCTGATTTTCTTTACTCAGCAAAATAAATCAAGAGTAGGCAATCTGATTCTCTTCACGTCTAAAACAGTGGTTCTCAAATGTGGGCCCTGGACGAACAGCATCAGCATCACCTGATGACGTAATAGAAATGCAAATTCTCCAGCTTCATCTCCGACCTACTGATCCAGGTCCTTGGTGGGGGTGGGGGGGCAGGATCCAGCAATCTGTGTTTTAACAAGGCCTCCAGGTGCCTCTAATGCGGCTCAAGTTTGAGCAACACTGATCTAATAATTTTTCATATTCAGTGATGCTTTGAGGCAAGACTGGCTTGGACAAACAGACATCTACCTTCTGCAAGCATAGAAATGGAATACTTCGCCTCTTCTATCAACTTGCGGATGGCTGCTAAATGTAAAGTTGTCTCGTTCTCGTAGTCATGCATTTGGAAGGAAAATAAAGGGTGTCAGGCTTCTGAATGGGGGTTTTGACTCATACAATATTGTGAGTTCAACTTTCCAAGCAGCAGGCCAAAAGCCTCTTGTCCACAAAGGGGCGAGCACAAAAATAGTTTGGCTGTTTGCAATTGGAACCAAATGGAAACCATCTGGACTCCTTACCCAGGAGGTTGATGTAAATCAGCTCAATCTGACCCTTTATTTTGAAACAAGTAAAACTCTCTACCAAAGACCAAACTCATCCCCAGACGAATAAACACCTTATGACTATGAAAGTAATTATCCAATATGGGAAGCTGATTTTTAATTTGTTTTGTGAATTCTGGATAGCATGAAAATGCTCTACTTTGACAAGAAGTTATAAAGTAAATACATCTTAGATACAAAGTTGTTTCTATTGATTTGAGGCACAGGATTCCTTGGGAGACCAAAGACTTTAATGGCTCCCATTGTCCATTGGATTAAGTCCAAACTCGTGGCCTGACATGCAGAGTCCTCCTTAATGTGACCCACACCGTCTTGCCAGGTCCATCCTCCTGCATCCTCTTGTTCCAGCTAAACTTGTATGTTTGTGGCTTGCATTGTTTTTTAGTTAAAAAAATTTTTTATTGAGATAACATTGGCTTATAACATTATATGTTTCATATATACAACATTATATTTCTACTTCTGTATACACTACAGTGTGCTCACCACCAAAAATTTAGTTTCCACCCATCACCATACAATTGATCCCTTTTACTCATTTCACCCTCCACCCCAATGCCCTTCTCTTCTGGTCACCACTACTCTGTTCTCTGTGTCTATGTGTTTGTTTTGATTCAGTTTGTTCATTTATTTTGGTTTTTGTTTGTTTGTTTATATTCCACATATGAGTGAAATCATATGGTATTTGTCTTTCTGTCTGATTTATTTCACTTACTATAATAACCTCAAGATCCATCCATGTTGTTGCAAATGGCAAGATTTCTTTTTTTTTTTTAAATGGTTGTGTAATATTCCATTGTATATACACCACAACTTCTTTATCCATTCATCCATTGATGGGCACTTAGGTTGTTTCTATATCTTGGCTATTGTAAATAATATTGCAATGAATGTAGAGGTGCATATATCTTTTTTGAATTAGTGTTTTTGCGTTCTTCTGGATAAATACCCAGAAGTGGGATAACTGGATCATATGGTAGTTTTATTTTTAATTTTTGAGGAATCTCCGCTGTACCAATTTACATTCCCACTGACAGTGTTTGAGGCTTCCCTTTTCTCCACATCTTCACCACCACTTGTTTTTCTTTCCTTTTTGATAATAGCCATTCTAACAGGTGTGAGGTGATATCTCATTGTGGTTTTGATGTGCATTTCCCTAATAATTAGTGATGTTGAGCATCTTTTCATGTGCCTGTTGGCCATCTGTATGTCTTCTTTGGAGAAATGTCTATTCAACTCCTCTGTGGCTTGCATTCAGGCCTTTCTTCCTCACTGAAATCTTTCTCCATATAAGTGCTTTCTTTCCACATCAGGTTAGCTCCTAGCTCGTTCACAAAGCCTTCTCTCCAGTTCCATCTCTGGGGAGAATGCCCTCTGAACCCAGTGTCCATATCTGGCCCTTGGCAGATGCTGCCTTGTGTGATTTTTCATTTCCTAGGTGTCTATCCTGTCTCAAAACTACATTCTGAGTCCTTTTGTTATGAATTGAATTGTGTCTCTTCCCCAAATTCATATGCTGAAGTCCTAACCCCCAGTTCCTCAGAAAGTGATCTTATTTGGAAATAGGGTCATGGCGGATATAATTAGTTGAGATGAGGTCATACTAGAGTACAGTGGGCCCCGAATCCAGTATGACTGATGTCCTTATAAAAAGGAGAAATTTGGACACAGATACACACAGGGAGAACGCCAAGGGAACGTGAGGCAAAGCCTGGGGTGAGGCATCTACAAGCCAGGGAACACCAAAGATGGCCATTAATCCAGCAGAAGCCATGAGAGAGGCATGGAACAGGTTCTCCCTCAAAGCCTCCAGAAGGAACCAACTCTGCCAACATCTTGATCTGGATTTTCAGGCTCCAGAACTGTGAGATACTACATTTCTGTCGTTTTAGCCACCCAGTCTGTGGTACTTTGCTATGGCAGCCCTGGGAAACTAATACACCCCTAAAAGGCAAGAGCACACCTTGTGCCCCACACAGAGCTGGCACCTGATAACCATCTTCTGTTGAGACAGCTGCAGTGACCAGAAGATAGTTCCCTGGGGCAGAGACCGGGGATCTCTCTCGCTACATCCCTCACATACCAGCCCAAAATGGCCCTGAGGACATTTAATTCCATTAGTGTTGACTGAAAGAATGACATAGAGCCTGGAAAACTGTAAGATACTGGACTCCCCAGGGGGCCTGGCAGGAGACTGTATACAGCTAGTTCATGAAGGTCAGAAGAAGCAAGTTTGGTACTTTCGGGTCAGGTTTTAGTAACTGAAAGGTTGCTATTGTGACCTGGGCCTTAACATAGCTATTATTTAAAAGCTAAAGGATAACTAATAGTATTGCTTTAAAAAAAAAACTTTTTCCTCAAACTATTCACCTTCCGTAAGGGTTTAACATCTCAGGGCCTACTTAAGGGTGGCGGTCTGGGGGGCTCGAGTGAGGGCTGGTGCACAGGAGGCGTCACATTCATGAAGGACTCACATTCAGACCCTGGTGTCATTGCCTAATGAGGTCAGGCAGGTATTCTCTGTGTTTTTATGTGTGTTAGAAGAGTTTGCTTGTTAAATATAAAGACTTCAAACATTATGCATTTTTAAACCTTTGCTATTAATTAACTGAAAAAATAATTTTAGCTCAAGTAGCTCAACAAATGGAAGTGGTCAGAGACTCTCTCGAACCTTGGGAAGCCTTGAAGTTCCCAGATAGATTTTGTCCTTTTGGTCTTTCTGCAGTGCCAACTTGACTGCACAGCATGACGCATATGCCTCGTCTTTGTCCCTGCTACCACTTTCTGTAAAGTCTAGATGCAGAGTTAGACTGAGTGGCCCAGCAGTCCTCTCCCCTCACATGTCATCTGGCGCAGTGTAAGGACTGTCCTCTCTATGGCTACCTGTCTTGGAGACACTGATTCTCCTTGTCCCCAGAGGAACCCCAACCAACTCCTCTGAAAGCATCCTTGGTTGAAAATATTCCCGGATGGTAACTGTCTAACACAAATGATGACCTAGCATGGTGCTCCCCCCCCCAACAACCTTCCTCCTTCTCCCTTTAGTAGATTTTCCAAAATCTACTAGCACTATCCAGCAGAAAGACTATATTTACATCAGACAACAGAGCCAGGGTCTGATAAATGGTCTCACTTTACCTCTTCATCTGGCATTTTATTTTTATTTTTATTTTTTTTTGCGGTACGCGGGCCTCTCACTGTTGTGGCCTCTCCCGTTGCGGAGCACAGGCTCCGGATGCGCAGGCTCAGTGGCCACGGCTCACGGGCCCAGCTGCTCCGTGGCATGTGGGATCTTCCCAGACTGGGGCACGAACCCGCGTCCCCTGCATCGGCAGGCGGACTCTCAACCACTGCGCCACCAGGGAAGCCCCATCTGGCTTTTTAGATCATAAAATTGTAGTTTTTGAATTCAGTGAGATTTCACGGAAAAGATGCAAGGATAATTCAAGGACAGAAAAAAGACCACACAAGAAGAGATTAAAATTGAGGAAGAGAAAGCCAAAGGGTGAAGAGCTTCATTATAAGGGCCTGTTGCCTTCCACAAACTATTAAAAACAAAACAAAAATGAAAGAAACCAACAAGAGCACCAGAATGAAACAAACAAACAAACAAACCGAAGTGGACTAAAACAGAATAACAGAAATTTAGGTTAGCTTCCACAAGGAGTTTCCCAAAGACTGTGCTGCTGACACACTCAGTGATTGATCATCTTGTGCTGTCTCTTCATAACTTCAAAATGTTAAAGCTGGAGTGGAATTTAGGAAGCTGTGAGCACAAGTGCTGGACTTGCAGAACAGGATGCTGAAACCGAGGCATCAGGGCAAGTGCTGGGAACAGAATCCTGGTTCCCTACAAAACTTTAACACTTGGACAGCTTCTCACTTAGTTTAATCCTGCTCAGAGGTCATGGAGCTGGTGACTTCCTTCAAGTTCCCTCTGAATGACTCCATTTCTGCTTCTATGGAATAAGCATAGGAGAAAAGTTTCCAAGCTGAATTTATCAGGTCCTGCTGGCTGTTTATTGCAGAGATATTTCCATAATTGTTTTCTGGCCCTGTTGAATGTGCCAAAGATGTATTCTTCTGGTGGGTATGGCTAAGCTGTTCTATATTTGGTTTATATGAAGCCATCAGATGAGTCTTCTTTTTCTCCCCTTGAGTTTTTCTCTCTGTTTGGGGTAATTTCTTTAGTAAGGGGAACACACAGCCTATGAAAGGAGGAAGTGATTTACAAGATGAAGGAAGTAGGAGGAATAGTTGAAACAATCACAAAAATACCTTTTTTTCTCTTCTTTTTCCCTGAAGTAGTTTTCACTGTTACAGCTCCAGATGACTCTGTAATCTGGTTCAAGGTTGTACTTCCTCTCTGTCTGGCTGTATGGAAAAATAAAAAAGATTAAAAAAAGCTAATTCAAAGTTGCATGATTGGATTTTTTTTGTTTTCAGCTGCACTGTGCAGCATGCGATCTTGGTTCCCCAACCAGGGATCGAACCCGTGCCCCCTGTAGTGGAAGTGCGGAGTCTCAACCGCTGGACCGCCAGGGAAGTCCGCATGAATGGATTTTTGACACACTTTAATATAGGTTATTGCCTTCACTTTATGTACACTTTGGACAGAGGTATTTCTCATAAAAGAGAATTATCTGACCCACTGACTTCACTTCAGTCCTGTCTTTTTCATGTTTCTCCTCTAAAAGGCTTGAGGAGACTGTGCAACCAAGCAGGGCTCCAAGAATCATCCTGCAGGGCCTTGTGTAAATCCTTCTTTCTGCTCCACAGCTGCCCTCTATAAAAGTGGCTCCAATCTTGGGAATTAGTAAGAACGTAGCAGAGGGGAACACATTTTTGGCATGTTTAAAAATACATATTGGTGCGTTATCACACTGGAGTCTTTCTGGACCCTTCTTCTCCTTTCTCTTGCACCCCACATCCCATCCATCAGGACACAGTGTAGATGGAGAACCTCCTCTGCTGCTGCCCTAGTCTCACCTGGGTGGAAGCCTCTCACCTCTCACCACCACCTCTCATCTGGATGACAACGGCCTCCCAAAAGATCTCTGTGCCTTCCACCCACACCCAATCCGTTTGCTACGCAGATTCAGGGTCCTTCTCAAACCTAAGTCCCAACTAAGTCCTGATTCCTCTGCGCCTTCCTAGCTAACGAGGCCCGTGACCCCCTGGCCCCTGTTATTGGCCAGGCACCTGCTGCTCCTTGTGCAAAGCCCTGGGGCATTCCTGGAATGCTCCCCATTTATCCGCAGGCTCACTCCCTCACCTTCTGTGGCACAAATGCCACCCAAACATCTATTTAAAGTCATTCTAAATTTACATGCCTTTTGGCCCTATAATTCCACTCCTAAGAATTTTCAGTATTGGTTACATTTGCTCATGAAAGTGTGTGTGTGTGTGTGTGTGTGTGTGTGTGTTAATAAGAAAGTGAGCAAACAAGAAAGCTATTTGGATTTGGGGGAAAAATAAAATAAGTTCACACCACAACCATCTTTTCCTACACCAGATTCCCAAACGTGCTTATCTTGCTTGATTTTTTTCATTTTTCCATAGCAGTTATCATCTTCTAATAAACTATAGTGGCTCTATATTTCTTATGCCTTTTAAAAATTGTCTGATTCCCCCATCCTTGACACACATCTAGGCACACACATACACGGCATTCCCAGCCCCTCCTTGGGCAGGGAGCGTAGTTTTATGCTCTAATGTGTGTAAGGAAAGATACAGGTGCACACACACACGTATGAAGGAAGGAAGGAAGGAAAGAGCGTTGTTACCGATTGCATTTTACACATTATAACGAGCGATTAAGGAAACAGACTTGTCGTTGGCATTCGTGCCTCTTTGACTGTGGGCAACAGAAGGCTTCTGTGCCCACCTCTGGCAAGGAAAATTTACTAGGAGGCCTGGGGCAGCTCACAGAACAGAGAGGAAACCAAACATCCGGGCCTTACGGAGCATTGGCCTCAGAACATTTTTGCCCTCATAACACCCTAGAGGAATATGGAAAAGCTATGTACAATCTCTTGCATTTTTAGTCTGGTATCTAAACTTGTTCATCGTAAGCTTTTTAAAATTTCAAACAGTGAAATTTCTAGCATGTAGAAAATGTTGACGTTTAAAAGTTAAATCTGGGAACGGGGGAGGAGTTTGGGATTAACATATACACACTACTATATATAAATAGATAACCAACAAGGACCTACTGTATAGCACAGGGAGCTCTACTCAATACTTTGTAATAACCTATAAGGGAAAAGAATCTGAAAAAAATAGGTATATATGTATATGTAACTGAATCACTTTGTTGTACACCTGAAACTAACACAACATTGTAAATCAACTCTACTTCAATAAAATAAAATAAATAAATTTAAAACAATAAAAATGAAGTCTGTTATACCATTCTTTTAAGTATATCAGATGGAATCTGAATTCCAAGCACTTTGATACCCATCATCATGCATTAAAAAATCCCAAACAGCTCAAAACATGAGCAGTTCTTTTTGAGTGATTGAAAGTTTTACATGATTCCTTTTTTTCCCTGTGTTTTTCCTGTTATTTCCATTTTACTAACTCTGCAGAATTTTATATTTGAAAGTCATTTATAGGCCATCCTGTAATACTTCTCTGTAATAAAAATGCTTCATTTACAAATATTTAAATTTTAAAGATTTCTTGGGCTCATAAACCTCTAAAGTATTAAAAATTCTTCTATAGTTATTATTTAGAAGTATGCAATTGATTAATACAACATATGTATTTTATATATTTTGATAAATCCTAATTAAACACAAAACAAATTTTATTGACTGCCTTGCCCAAAGAGATGGATGGTGCTGTTTTATTTATTTGTTTTTATAATTAATTCATGTATTCATCAAAGAATATTACTGCTAAAATGAGGCAGGCTTCAGCATCAATGTTTTTTCTATTTTTCATTGTTATAGTTGGAACTGCTGAGAAATCTTGTTCAGGTGGATGGCAATGGAATAATGCCAGACCTAATCTCCCTTGTCCCCCAAATACAGGACACCCAGTTCAATTTAATGTCAGATAAACAAGAATAATTATTTTAAGTGTATCCTAAACATTGCATGGAACATACTTATAATACATTATTTGTTTCTCATCTAAAATTCAAATAAATCCTAGAAGGAGTTTTATCACAGCAGTATTATTCAATTCTTTGAACTCCTGAGTTACAGACTAAAAATTAATATAGTCGTTGATCAAAAAAATCTTTTTTAATGATCTGTCCGTTGATAACTTAAGTCCTCCTTCAATTCTGTTAAAAGCAAAAATTGGAAGCCACACGATGTGTATAAATTGATTTGTCACTGAGTTATTAGAGCCATTCATTTTCTTAAAGCTTATATTCATATTTTGAATTGTCTCTTTGTTTTTGCTCCCTAGAGGAGATATTCTGATCAGATACTGGATGGGAGAGAAGCATACCTTTGTTTGCCAAATAGAATGATGATTGTGACCAAGGATATTAACCACAGGTACTGGGTCATTATGGAAGGTGAGAATCTGGACATTTAAAAAAACCATCCACACCCCCTCAAACATAGCCACTGGGAAGTTTGTGTGTACTCTTTTTCTTAGTGTGTTTGGGCTGCTATAACAAGACACAATAGACTGGGTGGCTTATAAACAACAAACATTTATTCCTCACAGTTCTGGAGGCTGGGAAGTCCAAAATCCAGGTACCAGCAGATTCAGTGTCTGGTGAGAGCCCGCTTCCTGGTTCATAGATGGCCATCTTCTTGCTATAACCCGACATGGTGGAAGGGGTGAGGGAACTCTCTGGGGTCTCTTTTATAAGGGCACTAATCCTGTTCATGAGGGCTCTACCTTCATGATCTAATCACCTTCCAAAGGCCTACGCCTCCTAATATCATCACTTTGGGGGTGAAGACTTCAACCTATGAATTTGGCAGGGGGGGTGGGGATGACACAAACGTTCAGTCCATAACAGTAACATACACACCAGCACAGAGTAAAAGTGCCTTCTATTTCAGAACTGGATTGATAGACCTCTGCTCAGGCAAATTAGTTTTCCCATCTTGATTTCACTTCTATGCCAGCAGGATTAGCCATAAATGAAAAGAAGAGGCATATGGGGCAATAAAAATGATTACGGTATCTTGCCAGCCCTCACCTGGCCCCAGGGGGTGTGGGACCAAAGCCCCGCCAGCTGGACTTTGCCACCCTCAAACGTGCTTCTTGAGCCAAGAAATCCAGCACTGACCCCCAGCAACCCATGCTGTAGCGCATCCTGCCAGACCCCTGGAGCTCCCTGGTCCCTGACCTTTACAACTCTGCCTTGAAACAAACTGGGTTGAACCCCCCGTATGGCTGTATTTGGAGATGGGGCCTCTACGGAGGTACTTAAGATTAAATGAGATCGTAAGGGTGGGGCCCTGATCAGCTAGGATAGTGTTCTTATTAGACACCAGAGAGCTCACTCTCTCTATCCGGGTGCATACAGCTAGGAAAGGCCATGTGAGGATACAGCAAAAGGGTCAGAGAATAATTGTATTTCAGTAATTTTCACTGAGATCTAATTGACATATAACATTTGTTTCAGGTGTACAACGTAATGATTCGATATTTGTATCCATTGTGAAACGATCACTACAATAAGTCTAGTTAACATCCATCACCATACATAATCACAGATATTTTTTTCCCCCGTGATGAGAACTTTTAAGATCTACTCTCTTAACAACTTTCAAATATGCACTAGAGCATTGTTAACTATGGTCACCATGCTGTATGCTAGACTTAGCTGTTTATCTCCACTTTTTTCCAGCAAGTAGAGTGGTCGTGTTCACCAATATGCTTCAAGCTGGGAAAGGGTTGTTTTTGCTGTAATGATAACGATGACAGTGATGATGATAATTAACATCCCTCAAGGACTTACTGTGTGTAAGGCATGTGCTAACTGCTTTACATTGTATCATTTAATCTGCACTAAACACCAGGGGGGTAGTTATCATTATGTTTATTTTGTAGCTGAAGAAACTGAAGTTAGATCAATTTGACAATTTGCCCAGAGTCACGCACAGCTGGAGTAGGATTTGAACCCAGGTCTGACTCTAAGTCTATGCTACTAACTTGCTACAATTTACTGTTACCAATGATTAAAAGTAGTCAGCTTTAGGGCTTCCCTGGTGGCGCAGTGGTTGAGAGTCCGCCTGCTGATGCAGGGGACGCGGGTTCATGCCCCGGTCTGGGAAGATCCCACATGCCGCGGAGCGGCTGGGCCCGTGAGCCATGGCCGCTGAGCCTGCGCGTCCAGAGCCTGTGCTCCGCAATGGGAGAGGCCACAACAGTGAGAGGCCCGCGTACCACAAAAAAATAGTAGTCAGCTTTAAAATGTGTCATGAATATGTGTACTTGGAATCTATTAACACAAATGATAACCCTTTTATGGGGAAGTAAGCAGCTGTTGTTCTCGTCTGTCCTGCATTTTCCTCTTCATCTGTCTACTTCTTTGAGGGGGACTGCCACTTCCCCGCTGGAAATCCTGTGATTCTGGTAGTGCTGCCCATCACAGTGTTTCACCCCACCCCCATGGGGTGTGTGATCAGTCCTGGCCAATCATGGTTTACCATGACCTGGACTGTAGGGATTGGTCCAAGAGGTAGATATGTGACCCAAGGAGAGCCAATTAGAGCCTTCCAATGGGATTTGACCCACAGTTACCGGAAGAAAGAGGTTCACACTTTCTGGGTGATTACAAGTAATGATGATATAGCTCTGGGACTGCTGGCGGACGTGTCAACTGCTGTTCCTGCTGGGAGGAAGCCTGTCTGCCCTGGGAGAGAAGCCCAACCCTGGGAAGGGAAGTAGAGTCACGAGCAGCAAACTCGGGGTTTCCTGATGACATGGTTTGAACTCCTGAATTCAGCCATCTCTGAGACAGCTCCACCTGTGGACGTCTCAGTTATGTGAGCCAATAAATCCCTATTTATCTTTAGTTCTGTTTGAGTTGCTTTCACTTTTAACTGAAAGAGTGCTGATTAACATGCCGTACTAGTTTCCTATTGCTGTAGTAACAAATGACCACAAACTCAGTGGCTTAAAACAATACAAGTGTTATAAAGCAGAAACTAACACACCATTGTAAAGTAATTATACCCCAATAAAGATGTTAAAAAAAAAAAAATAAAATAAAATAAAACAATACAAGTGTATTACCTTACAGTTCTGGGGGTCAGAGTCTGAAATGGGTCTTATAGGCAAAAGTGAAGGCATCAGTGGACCTGCGTTCCTTTTGGAGGCTCTGGGGAAGAATTCGTTTCCTTGACCTTTCCAGCTCCTAGAGGCTGCCTACATTCCTTGGCTTATGGCCCCTTCCCCACTTAACTCCAACGTCTCCTTCCACTGTCTCATCTCCTTCTCTCTGACTCTGACCCTCCGGCCTCCCTCTTATAACAATCCTTTTGCCATGTGAGGTAACATAGTCACAGGGTCTGAAGATTAGGACAAAGACATCTTTGGGGGTCTTTTATTCTGCTCCCACACATTCTCAGGAAGAGGAATCTCCACTGATCACTGGAGAGGTCACTTTTAATTGCAAAGCAAATGTTCCTTCTTTCAGATGGCCCCAACAGAGTTTAGCACCAAGTTCCCACTGCTTACCTTGGAGCACCTGAGGGGGATTCCTGGGGTCTGGTGAGGTAGTTGTTGGCTGGTCTTTCCCCTGCATCTCTGCATACTCTGCTAGGGGTCAGAGGAGACCCAGAGCTCCAGAACACTGCAAGTGATTGCCATTAAGGTGCAGCTCACTGGGGAAGGGGTGAAATACACTGTTCATTTGCTGTTCTTTCCACTTTCTCAAACTGGGATTTGGGTCTTCACCTCATAAAATAATAGACCTAGTTACAAAATAATAAATAATCATAATAATAGACCACGTCATAAAAAATGTACCTAGTAGCCACATCAACTGGCCAAAATATGCATTTAGCATGACATCCTTGATTCTCAAATGTAACTAAAGGACCTTTCTATTATAATTAAGAAAAGGAGAACAAAATAACTGGAGGGGAAGAAGATGATTAAAAACATCATAACAAAAAAGTCAAAGGAACTCATGGGCTAGTAGGCTCTGTAAGTAACTAGTTATATAAGTCAAGACAGAACAGTGCCAAATTGTAGGAGGGGGAGCAGGGGACCCGCTCACCAAATGGCACTCTGGCATATGACGGAGCCCAGCCTCGACCCGCTCTGTGGCCCTAGACCACAGTAGCACAGACTAAGGCCTTGAAGCCTTTGATTGTTCTCCAGGCCTGAGAAAATACTCTCAATTTCTTCATTTCCAAATCTAAAAAAAAAAAAAAAAAACTGATAGGAGCAAGTAAGTAACTTTTAAAACTATGTCACTATTAGATTATTAATTTTAAGGCACTCCCCAGGGCAGTTAGAGGCACTTTTGCTGGTCCTCAGTTTGGGATTCCAGGGCTGGGGGTGGGGTGGGCTGGGATGATTTGGGGGGGCAGCCTGTGTGTGGAGGAGGGGGAACCAGAGTCTACCTCCCGGGCAAAGCGAGCGGAGGACTGTTTGAAGTACCCATTCAGGGAGCAGACAGAGAGCAAGCTGTGAATCCTGAAGACAGGAGAGGTGGCCCAGCGGGCAGGGACCAAGGAGGCAGGGAAGACCCAGTGGTACTAGGACCCTGTAAGGAGAAGTCTTTTAAGCCATGTCCAGGGTAGGTTCAAGAAAGTTCAACCTCTTGGCTCTCCTTGGCCCTGAGGTGCTCCTTGCCTTGTATTGCACAGTCACTAGAGTCTGCAAAGTGAACACCCGTCAGCTCATTCATGCCGGCAACAGCCTCTAGGGGTAGGTGGGTATTAGGTCAATAAATTGAGGACCAATGAGGTAACGGGACATCTTCAGGGAATTTGGAATGTCAAGGCTTGAACTTTAAAATGAAGTGAGTAGTATTAACAGAAATAACTTTGAAAATTTATTAATTCATTCAGTGAGTAATTATTGAGGGCCAGCTACCATGGCGGCTGTGGGGATGCAGCTGTGTATAAGAAGGAGGGGTATCCTGCCTGCTGGACTTCACAGCCTATCAGGGAAGACAGTGAGGAAGGAACTCCAATCCCCAGAGGCTGGTAACCTGCAATCTGACCAGTGTTCAGGTCCCGGTGCTGACCCCACCTACTCAACCCTGACAAATCTAGGCGTCTTAGCAGCAGCAGGATTTCCACTGACAGTTAAAGTAAGCTGTTTCCTGAAGATGGAAATTGCTTCTTTCTTCTCCCCAGTGCAGATCTTTGTGTCCAGCACAGGAACTGGAGTCTAGAGGGGTCTCTTAGCAGTGGGGCTGGGTCTGCCTGGCCCAGGTGGGGAGCCGGGGAGACCCCGTGGCCAATGCTGCATCACTGCATGGTATCCCAAGGAGCCTGACCTTCTGCGGCCCTGTGTTAGGAGACCCTGACTATGGCTCCTCCCAGCAATTCAGAAAGCTGGAGAACCTCCACAGAACACTGGCTCCCCCCAGCTCTTGCTGATGGACTTGTCCACTGTCCCCCCAGCTCTTGCTGATGGACTTGTCCACTGTCACCACCAGGGCCCTAATAAGATCCTAGTCCTTTAATGGGGCCTTGGTGTCATTGTGATACCACTTCTCAGGCATGACTCATCTCTTGCACTTCACAGCCCACTGGCCGCCTGAGTACAAGGCATCACCTGACTCCATGGGAAGAATCACAGAATCATAGACTTAGCAAGTGGAAGAGATCATCTCATTATAGATCAGAGAAGTCGCGTGACCTACCCCAGATCACACAAGCAGTTTGAAATTATTTATGGATGGTAAATTATAGACCCCAGCAATCTAGTAGCATGGATCAGAGGTGGGCTCTGATTCAGACACCTGAGTTCACATCTAGGCTCCATCCCTAAGAGCTGAATGGCCTTGAACAAACCAATTAATCCCCCTGAGTCTTTCCTCACCTATACTCAAGGGTTAGAAATGGTACATATCTATCATTATGTATCATACATCTCTACGTAATGGTAAACATCTCTTTATCGTTGGGAGAAGAAATGAGAAAATCCATGCACTGTGCTTGGCACACAGTAAACACTCAATAACCATTAGCTGTTATTGTTATTATTGTTATTATCACTACCCTTCCTCCCACCTCCTCTCCTGGTGAATACTGACCCATCACCTAGGGAATCATGGTTTCCCTTATCCAAACTACCACTAAAATGTATATGGACGTATTTTGTGATATTCAGACTTTCTTCCTTGCACTAAACATAATCAAGAGCACGTCTCCTCCCTCTACTATACCGAGGACTCCCTTGGACAGTGGCACTGCCTTAAATATATTTATATGTTCCTTAGCAACAAGCACCGTGCCTTGTACAAACTGGCCTTCAACAAATATTTGTTGAAGGAATAAATGAATGACTAGAGACTCTTTTTTTTTTTTTCGGTACGCAGGCCTCTCACTGTTGTGGCCTCTCCCGTCGCGGAGCACAGGCTCCCGACGCACAGGCTCAGCGGCCATGGCTCACGGGCCCAGCCGCTCCGCGGCATGTGGAATCTTCCCGGACCGGGGCACGAACCCGTGTCCCCTGCACCGGCAGGCAGACTCTCAACCACTGCACCACCAGGGAAGCCCTAGCGACTCTTTTTGAGAACCCTAACATTTACTCAGGGACATGAACTCTAAGGACGCTTCACAGTGTCCCCTTTCAGCAATGACTTGATGAAGCACAAGGAACCAGGACATTTCCGTCCCCTGCCTTTGCCTCCCCCCCGCTGACAGCAGGAAGGGCCTTGAAGAAACTCCGCGTTCCACCTTACCTGCAGTAACCGAGGACAAGAAAATGCACCTGCTGAACTGCAGAGCCCTCCCAAGTCTCCCCAAAGACCACGGATCCATCTTGCAATCAATGCGTTTGACGGTGGTAAACGGGCAGGGGTTGCGCCTCTCCGATTCCAGAAGCAAAGCCTGAGAACGCAGGGTAAAAAGTGCTGACACGATGAAGATAAATATGCTCTGTGTTTTTATAAGTTACTTCAAAGTCACTCATGTTAATTACCTCAACATTTTGGCTCCTAAGATAACTTTCTAATTACCCAAGGAGAAAGTGGCATGAACACAAAATCATTTCCCTTTAAAATGAAGACTCATTGAAAAATTGTACGGGAAACATCAAGCTTTATGATGAGAGAAGATATATTGTAGCACAATATAAGCACAAGCCTAAGGCAAGGTCATTTCTTGCGATAACAAAGGATCGCAATGACAGTTAAATCCCTACCTGACAGCAGAGAGTATCAAATCAGGAAGGCCACCTTTTAGCAATTAGAATCACCACAACCTGAGAATTCCCTCAGTTCAGAATTTAAGCCTGAAAGTGACTTTGGTGGGGTTTGGAGGATTTAGGGTTTTGTGAGGTAATGACATGTTGGTCAGAGATAGGATTCCACTCTTGCGCTGCTGGTGGGAATGTGAATGGGTACAGCCACTATGGAGAACAGTATGGAGGTTCCTTAAAAAACTACAAATAGAACTACCATATGACCCAGCAATCCCACTACTGGGCATATACCCTGAGAAAACCATAATTCAAAAAGAGTCATGTACCAAAATGTTCATCGCAGCTCTATTTACAACAGCCCGGAGATGGAAACAACCTAAGTGTCCATCATCGGATGAATGGATAAAGAAGATGTGGCACATATATACAATGGAATATTACTCAGCCATAAAAAGAAACGAAATTGAGCTATTTGTAATGAGGTGGATAGACCTAGAGTCTGTCATACAGAGTGAAGTAAGTCAGAAAGAGAAAGACAAATACCGTATGCTAACACATATGTATGGAATTTAAGAAAAAAAATGTCGTGAAGAAACTAGGGGTAAGACAGGAATAAAGACACAGACCTACGAGAGAATGGACTTGAGGACATGGGGAGGGGGAAGGGTAAGCTGTGACAAAGAGAGAGAGTGGCATGGACATATATACACTATCAAACGTAAAATAGATAGCTAGTGGGAAGCAGCCGCATAGCACAGGGAGATCAGCTCGGTGCTTTGTGACCACCTAGAGGGGTGGGATAGGGAAGGTGGGAGGGAGGGAGATGCAAGAGGGAAGAGATATGGGAACATATGTATATGTATAGCTGATTCACTTTGTTATAAAGCAGAAACTAACACACCATTGGAAAGCAATTATACTCCAATAAAGATGTAAAACAAAAAGCTACCCAGAAAAGCTGAGTCAATTTAAATTCTCTGCAAATAGCTTAGAGTGGTATTTAACCTCATCTTGCCAACCACCAGCTCTCTTAGTTTTAGAAAAAAGGAAACTTTATGGGTGAAAATAACTGCTGTATTAAAATACATTTTAATTTGTATTTCTTTGGTTAGTAGTAAAGTTAATAATTTTCTTAAACTTATTTATGCTTGTATTTCTTTCTTTCTTCCTTTCTTTCTCTTGCTTTTCTTTTCATTAATTGCCCATTTGTATTCTTTGCACATTTTTCTGTTTTTCTTATATTCTAGGTACTGAATAAGGATCTAAATCTTCTAAACGTCATTTATTTTGCAAAAAATATTCCGTCTGCTTTGTTTTGTTGTGCCTTTGCATTTTGTTTTTTTAATTTGTGAATTGCTTTATGTGGAAGTATTTTTCATAATGCTGTCAAATTTAACTTTCCTTTTGTAGATTCTGCCTCTTATTGAATAATCCACTCTTACCCAACTGATTTAGTACCTTTATTAGGTGTTAGTTTTGTTTGTCTGTTTGCTTTATAGTCATTAGGTATGTTTATGAACTTTCTGTTCTGTTTTACTGATGTGTTGGTTTCCATTGTCAATAAAATGCTGCATTAGTCATCTTAAAAAAAAAAAACAACGGATTCCAAATTATACCTCAGTTGAGCATAAACAAGCCCTTGCAACTTTAACTACGGAGCTGGTGCCTGAGGCCTCTTTAATGAGAGAAAGTCTAGTTTGAGTGCTGGATCAGATTTCTGAAGCTGTGTTTCTGACAGAGGAGGCCATGTGACACATCACTGCTGATGCTAACATTGGTCTGTGCAAAACAAACTCTGGACCAAGTCCTGAAGATCTCAGCCAGTGGTTTGCAGTGTCCCCCCGCTGGGGCACCAGCACTGCTCCCTGGGGCATCCGCACTGCTGTGGGCAAGACCACGGCCATCTCGGATAGAATTCCTCAGCAGCCTCCAGATTACCGAGAAGGGTACATTTTAAGGAACTGCTAAGGATCACTGTGAACATTCAAGGACAGCTTTCTGTTTCCAGCTTGGATGGACTGGGTACCCTGACTAACCATCTGAATAAAAACAACCAAAAATTCTGGTTATATATTTAAAATAAAATATCTTTTTAAAATTTTATTTTTAAGTTGTGGTCAAATACATATAAAATTTACCATCTTAATCATTTCTAAGGGTAAAGTTCACTGGCATTAAGTATATTCACATTATTGTGCAAGCCTCACCACCATCCACCTCCAGAACTTTTTTCATCTTGCAAGACTGAAACTCTGTACCCATTAAACAAAAGCTCCCATTCTCCCATCCCTGCAGCCCCTGGTAACTGCCATTCTACTTCCTGTCTCTATGAATTTGGCTACTCTGGGTACCTCCTATAAGTGAAATGATACAATACCCTTTTGTTTCTGACTTATTTCACTTAGCATGAGTTCTTCAAGGTTCATCCACGTTGTAGCATGTGTCAGAATTTCCTTTCTGTTTAAGGCTGAATAATATTCTCGTATATACCATACTTTGTTTACCCACTGGTCTGGCAGTAGATATTTGGGTTGCCTCCATCTTTGGCTTTTGTGCATAATGCTGCTATGAACATGAATGTACAAATATCTCTTTGAGACCCTTCTTTGAATTCTTTTGGGTATGTACCCAGATGATACATAGTGATGATAGGGTAGTTCTCTTTTTAATTTTCTGCGGAACCGCCATACTATTTTCCGTAGTGGTTGCACCATTTTACATTTCCACCAATAGTGCACAAGGGTTCCAATTCCTCTACGTCTTTATCAACATATTATTTTCTGCTTTTTTTGATAGTAACCCTCCTAGTTGACATGAGATGGTATCTCATTGTGGTTTTGATTTGCATTTCTCTAATGATTAATGATGTTGAACATCTTTTCATGCGCTTATTGGTCATTTGTATATCTTCTTTGGAGAATGTCTATTCAAGTCCTTTGACCATTTTAAATCAGGTTGCTTATTTTTTTTGTTGTTGAGTTATATGAGTTAAAGGACTCATATATTCTGGATATCAGCCCTTATCAGATATATGATTTGCAATTATTTTCTCCCTTTTCACTCGGTTGATTGTGTCTTTTGAAGCAGAGAAGTTTTTCATTTTGATATAGTCCAATGCATCTAGTTTTTCTTTTGTTGCCTGTGCTCTTAGTGTCATATCCAAGAAATCATTGCCAAATCCAATATCATGAAGCTTTTCCGCATGCGTTCTTCTAAGAGTTTTAAAAATATCTTTTTAAAATGTGTTCATTGACTGGCAGGTTAGTGAGGAATACACAAAGGTCAATGAATGAGAGAAAGTAGGACCCCAGAGGGCACTGAGGCCAGGTTTCCTTTTGAGAGCATCACTAAAACAGCAGATTTGAGCTTTGATTGTAAGGGATCATACAGTCCAGGGGATAGGAGATTAGGCCCAAGGTGAGGAGTCCAACAGGAAATCCTACATAGAGGTGCGGCCCAAAACATAAAGTGGATTATAGTGCTATGTCCTTAGAGTAAGGATGAACTAGAAATAAACCCAACTCTCCCTTCCTCAAAGGATCCCAGGGAAAATGGCCCATCTCAAACTGATACTGAGTATATGGAAAAAAACACAACCCCTGAGAACTCACAAACTAGCCTTAGCACAGGTTTGCACCCTGAATTAACATCACTTGGATGGCTCAAAGAAACCTCAGGTCAAGAATTTAATTTCATGTAGCTCTGAGTATGTGGCAGAAACAACTATAAATCCTCTCTGGAGAAAGCTATCTGCAAATCAGAGCTCAAGGAATTGCTACAACTATTTTTTTTCATGAAATATGAATTTATTGTCAAAAAGAACTGACAAAAACATACAAAGAAATGTCACCATAAGTAAGAGCCAGAAGAAGCAAGAGTCAGCAATATCAGACTGTAAAATAATTCAGATTATTGAAACTATTAGATTATAAAATAAAATAAAATAAGGGATTTTCAAAAAGGCAAAAGACTAGAAAAATTAGTGCTTTTCGGGTCCTGTTTGAGAAGTTTTTCTCAACCCCAGAGTCGTGATGGTATTGTCCTATATTACCTTCTAGAAACTTTATTGTTTTGCCTTAAATTTATAATCCATCTGGAATTGATTCTGGGGTATGATGTGAAGTAGGAATCAAGCTGCTTTATATCCCATATTGTGTATTGTAGCTTCTTGTTGCCCCCAGCAAAAGGATTGATCTGAATTATCTGATTTGCTCTTTCCAGAAGTAAAGTCCTGTCCATGACTTCTCAGTCACAATAATGGAAGTTCAATTTAAAAAATAATAGTATTTAATCTATAAGTGTATATCCAGCAAAACTGTCATTCAGGAATGAAGATTATGTGTGATATGATAACAGTCAAAAGTAATGAGCATGGAGAAATCTTGACAACATAAGTAAAAGAGTAAGCCACAAAATCATACACATCATACAATTGCATGTATGTAAGTAAAGACACACATGCATATGTCAAAAAAGTATAAAAACATGCACGGGGTTGATACACATCAACTCTAGGCTAGTGGTACCTCTGGGAAGTAGATGAGGAAAAGGAAGGAAGATGACACTTTAGCTATTATATGCAATTTTCATTCCCTAAAAACTATATTACATGACGGTGAGTACATAGATGTCAGTTCTATGATTTTTTACACTTTTATATGTTTGAAATATTTCATTAAAAATACTTGTTTTTTTTTCCAAAACAACCAAATAAATTATAGCTGGAACACATGATGTAATATGCTTATATTCAATTTTAAGGTTAACTGCAGAGCTATTTTTAAAACGCATGACTCAAGAGTCTGGCGATCTCTGGGTTGCTCAGCTGAAAGCCGCAGATGCAGATCTCTCTCCCCAGCATGTAACACTCATCCTGGGCTGTCATGAGCAAAGGTTCCAAGGAAATTGGTAGGATGCTTGGCGGGGAGTCATCAGGTCTTACAAGTATAAACTAGAATGTAAGAAAAAAGCTACAGGTGGGCACCATAAAGAGAGGTCGTAAAATACATGGAGAAAGAATATTGTCATTAGACAACACCCTAAGAACATTTAAAATAGGTATTATCTGTGGATCAAGTGTGCATTGGGGTGATAATTCAACACAAACTTAGGGTGTTCCTGCCGTATGCAAAGCTCCATGAAGAGTCCCACAGGGCAGAGATTTTTCCAGCATGTTACTGTCCCTCTTTGGGTCGGGATATCAATTTAGTGGATTGTAACCACCTTTTTTGTTTTTTCTTTCTTTAATGAAATAGAAAAGAAGGGAGATGATCTGAGTGTATACTATGCTGTAAGGAATAATTGTCTCATGAGACCTGTATTTTAGTGATATTCAAAATCAAAATGGAGACCCAACCAAAGCAACCCACTCAACATAAACAGCTCTTATGGTCATACTGATTCACTCCAGTACTTATATACTGGGTCATGATGTTAATTATATTTCTGATGGTGATTGTAATTTAAAATGTTTGGAAAACATTGCTGACGAGGTTATAAACTTGAGCAAGATTTATGACGAACCCTTATGATTAAGTAGTGCAGCCTAATTATAAAAACTACATAGGAAAAAAATGAATTAGTAATTATTTTACCACAAAAAGGATGACTCTGGGAAGCTCCTCCATTGGGATGAGCTGGGAGATGTGTGTGTGCAGGGGGAGCCCAGAGAAGCAACTGCAAAAGAAGGAATTAGAAAGACCTAGGAGGGCAGGTGGGGAACAGGAGAGTAGAAGAGGTGGAGAGGGAGAGACCAAAGGGACCAGAGGAGAGAGGGAGGAGGGCAGCTGCCCTGGCAAGTGGGAGTTCAGGCGAAAGAGAGAGATGGTAGAGAGGAAGTCCAGGAGGGTCTCTTTGTGTGGGGTGCAATGTAATCACCCTTCCACCCCCAAACACATTCAGGAAAAATATGGGTGTAATGGATTTGTGTGAAAGTCACGTTAAAGCAATGATTTATTTTATTTTATTTATTTATTTTTGGCTGCGTTGGGTCTTCGTTGCTGAGGGCGGGCTTTCTCTTGTTGCGGCGAGCGGGGGCTCTCTTCAGCATGGTGCATGGGCTTCTCATTGAGGTGGCTTCTCTTGTTGTGGAGCACGGGCTCTAAGCGGGCAGGATTCAGTAGTTGTGGCACATGGGCTCAGTAGTTGTGGCTCGCGGGCTCTAGAGCCCAGGCTCAGTAGTTGTGGCTCAGGGGCTTAGCTGTTCTGCAGCATGTGGGATCTTCCCGGACCAGGGCTCGAACCCATGTACCCTGAATTGGCAGGCGGATTCTTAACCACTGTGCCACCAGGGAAAGTCCAAAGCAATGATTTTTAAAAGCACCTGTCTCTATCTAATTATTTTGTTTAATTTGTTGTCTTGTTTAACGCAGCATTTTAGGAAATCAGTAGGTATGTGATTATTAAAACACAGACTGTCTTTCTGGGCTGGTGATAGAAAAGTTGTAAAGCTGGACAGTCTGTCTTTGGGTGCCAGTCTCCTCCTTCTGGTCTGTCAGGTACTCTGTCCCAAGAGTTAACCACTTAGCTTCACTGCTGGCCTCTCTTCTTTGCCCCTTATACCCAATCCCTAGATTTAATCTCAGCAAAGATAAGACATCAGATTTTTTTCTGAAATTCAAATGATGTGTTTGCTGCTCTCACTCCAAGTGAGAATGGAGGCGTGGGTGTGTGCAAGTCTGGCCTGATGGCCTGGACACGCCAGCTGTCAAGGCAAGGAGACATTCTTTTGGAGGGGTCAGGAGTGCTGGGGAGGGAGGTCCTGCAATGATGACAGAAGTGGTGTTTTTGAGCTGGGTTCTCCAGACGTGGAATGGGAGGAGGGGTGGGTTGTCCGTTCCAGAGGTGAAATGGTGTGAGACAAGGCAGACCTGCTGGAAGGACGGGGATGGGCAGATTGGGAGAGAGGAGGGGGATGGAAGGAGAAGTGCTGAGCAGACCTTGGTGCCAGAGTCAGGCTTTGGACAGCACGCAGCAGGAACGCAGAGCGGGTGACACCACCAGTTCTGGGCTTGAGGGGATTAAGGACCCGTGTTCCTTGGGAGGAAACCCTCATCAATTCATTTCAGGGAAGAACAAGGGAAGGAGAGGACACACTCACCTTCCTGAGAATCCGTTCATGGTTGATGCTGGTTTTCAAGTCCCTTTTGATGGCTGGACACACGGACGTCTGAGTCTGTGCACAATGCTTCTCATATGTTTTCAGAAACTTTTGAAGAGTTGGAACAATGGGTAGGAGTGCTCCTTTAGTTTTTCATTTTCCTTCCTTTTCTCTTGGCATTGTTTCATAGTGTTAGATTCTACTCGGTAACTTGCCCTGAAACCCAACACACAGATGTCTTTTTAAGGAGCAGATCACACTTTCCCCACTAAAAGTTAGCAAATATTGCTGCATACCCTTCTCTGAAAATCATAAAGTGCTTCACTAATCTTTTTTTCTTTTTTAAAGAGTCTTTTGAAAACAGATTTTTTTTTTTGCAGATATACATGTGTACATTAGAAAGTTTCCTACTTTTATTTATTTATTTATTTATTTATTTATTTTATTTGGTTGTGTTGGGTCTTAGTTGCAGCAGGTGGGCTTCTTAGTTGCAGGAGGTGGGCTCCTTAGTTGCGGCTCACCAGCTCCTTAGTTGCGGTACTTGGGCTCCTTAGTTGTGGCATGCGAACTCGTAGTTGCGGCATGCATGTGGGATCTAGTTCCCTGACTAGGGATCGAACCCGGGCCCCCTGCATTGGGAGCACAGAGTCTTAACCACTGTGCCACCAGGGAAGTCCCAGTGCTTCACTAATCTTAAAATGGGAGTGGGGAATCAAAAGAGAGCAGAAAATGTCAATTTGCAAGGTCTATACTCATGGGACCAGGTTCTTTCTTTTAGGTTGTTTAAAATGTGGGCAGTATGCATGGAACTCAATTATTAAGGAACACAATTAACATTAATAGTGGATACTAAATATTTCCAAGGACACATTGATTTAAAAGTGTCATAATCCTCTTCATAGACATAATTCTTGCCAGGCAGTAATTACAGTGGTTAAGAATGTGGGCTTTGGAGGGGAGCAGACCTGGATTTTAGTTTTGTCTCCACCACTTGATTCACTGGGAGGCCTCAGATAAGTTATAAACACTCTTCTTCAAGCCTCCATTTCCCCATCTGTAAAATGGATTATGGTTGTCATAAGGGTTAAATGAGATAAGTTTATAAAGCACTGCACAATGCCTGGCACATAGTGGAAGCACTTTTTTATTATTATTGATGTTATTATTCTGCTGGCCACAAGAATCAGTACTGATTTTGTCAGTGGACTGCTGGATCATATGGTAACACTATTTTTAGTTTTTTAAGGAACCTCCATACTGTTCTCCATAGTGGCTGCACCAATTTACATTCCCACCAACAGTGTAGGAGGGTTCCCTTTTCTCCACACCCTCTCTAGCATTTATTATTTGTAGCATACATTTTTGTCTTATATATTTTAAAGCTATGTTACTAGGTACCTACAAATTTAGAACTGATAAATTTTCCTAGGGGATATACTCTTTTGACATTATTTAATATCCCTCTTTGTCTCTAGAAATGCTTCATGTCTCAGAGTCACAGATCCCAAACTGTGTACTGGGGTGCATGGAAGCACCGCAAACTTACAGGGCACTTTGGGATATTTTAAATTTTCAAGAGAAAGCTAGCAACATCTGTTAGATGCCATGTGAGCTACCGGGGGTAGTTCACATTTTCAAATGAGGTCACACTTGCATTAGTATCCTATTGCTGCATAACAAATCAACCCATCACGAGTGAAAAACATTCTGGAAAGGGAGAGTGAACCCAGAAGAATGTAGAGACACAGGTACTGGGGTAAGGGAAAATCACATCATTAATAGCTCTGGTTGGGAGTTTATAGGTTGTCTAATCCATCTAAGCCATCACTAGGATGACCAACTGTCCCAGGACTTTGAGTGCTAAAACCAGGAAAATGCTGGGCAAACCAAGATGATTATTCACTCTACCAGTCCCCCGACCCATGGCTACCACCCAGCTGTAGCCCCAGAATTCTGCTCACAGCTATGTGCTCCAGCAGCTGCTGCAGAACAACCAGACTTGGCAGCTACCCAAACCTATCTGCCATCTTGGGCCTGGTCTAACTTCTTGTTTTACATGGAACAAAAATGAGACCTGGAAAGGGAAAGAAGGGGTTTGCTCTGGCTGGAAACAGAACTGAGCTTACTGACTCTCAAGACCATTTCTGGAAAGCATCTTGGGCGATGCTTATCATCAGGCAATTGGCAAACACTGCATGGCATCATGAGAGACTGTGTGGGTGAGAAGTGGTCGTCCCAGGCTTTGGGTCAAGCAGAACTGGTTTGAATCCTGTGTCTGTCAGTTATTAGTGGGGTGATTGTGGGTAATCAACTTCACTTCCCCGAACCTCATTTTCTTCCTCTGTAAAAATGGTGGGAATATTACCTCTTTGACATTTGTGAGGATTAAATGAGATAACAAATGTAAAGTTCTTTTCATCAGTAACATGGAAATGATGGTGACAGAGAATTGTTGTGAGGAATAATAAGTTAGTACATGACAAATGCTAAGAACAGATCCTGGCGCATAGTAAATGCTCAGGAGGGAACCTGAGGCATAGTGAGGTTAAGTGATTTGTCTAAGGGCAGACACTGGTAAGTGCTGGGGTTGGGATTCAAATTCAGACAGTCTGGCTCCACAGCCCAAATCGGTAACCACTCTAAGGTACCACCTATTAGATACCTTTATGGATTGAATATTTGCACCCCCCAAAATTCATTATGTTGAAGCCCTAATCTCCAGTGTGATGGTATGGGGCCCTTGGGAGGTAATTAGCGTTAAATGAGGTCATGAGGATGAGGCCCTAATGATAGGATTAGTGCCCTTATACGAAGAGATACCAGAGGGATTACCCCCCCTCACCCCCCACTCCCAAGCTGTTGAATTGGCCATCACCTGCAAACCAAGAGAAAAGGCTTCAAAATAAAACCTACCTTACTGGTATCTTGAGCTTGGATTTCCAGCCTCCAGAAGTGTGAAAAACAGATTTCTGTCATCTTTGGTATTTTATTATGACAGCCCAAGCTGACTAAGACAGGTGCTATACAATATTACTGTTCACAATATCAAGTATTTCTCATCAGCTTTTTCTGGGTATTTACAGAAGCACAAAGTATACACACATACATTCTATTAAAACCCTCTTAAAGCTATTAAGACCCTCTTAAAGTTTGAGTTTTTCACTTAATATTTTATCATGAGCATTTATTTCTGTCATTTCCATAAATGTGTAAACGTGTGGCCCAGGTTAGCAGCTACGTAGGTACTCAAGGCCAGCACTGATTGGCTGGTAAGTTAATGAATATTTGTTGGGGGCCTAAGGAGTAGATACCTCACCCCATGATAGGTTTTCTCATCTTGTCTGGCTGTGACACTCCTGGAAGTGGGACGGTGGGGATGGAGGCTGAGGGGGTGAGAGGTTGGGCCGAGGGCCCTGGCCCCTGTCCCGAGAAAGATGGGGGAAAAAGATCCCCCGTTCTGAGTCCCCTGCCAGCCCAGCTCCAACAGCGGCTGGCTCTCAGGGGACAAGGAGAGGGAGGGCAAGGAGGGGCTGCTTTGGGTGCCTTCTTCAAGACCCCAGACCTGCGCCTCTGCACGCAACAATTTCAACAGATTCCGGAAAGAATCCTCACTACCCACCGAGGCCGGAAATTCCTACCCTGGGGATGTCCGGGTGGGGAGGGCCGGTGTTGCTGGGGCAGAGGAGGCGCAGAAGCACAACCTCCACGGAGCCCAGGTCCCAGCCGGTCTGGAGCATCTAACCAGGGGCCTCCCAGTTCGGGGTGCCGGAGCAACCTCGCGCTCATCCTGCACGCTCCCGACCACTGGCCTGCGGCCACTGACCCTCACTCGGACGCCCAGTCCCTGCTTCTCTTAAGGTCGGGTGGCTTTCAGCGTACGGTGTGCGCCATGGAGACTGTTGCCAGGGGCGGTCGCAGCGAGGGGCGGAGGCTGGAGGGCGTCTGTGACCCGCGAGGGGCCAGAGCTGGAGGGAGAAGAGTCGGAGGCAGGAGGAGGGCGTGGAAGCAGGAAATGTCGTTCCAGGGTTCGTCCAGGCTCGGCCCGGACCTGGAGAACTCCAGGTGCCCTCGCTGCGGGTCAAGGTCGTCGCAGCCAATGGCGCTGCGAGGGACGGGATCTAGGAGGGGAAAGAAGCTGGGGACCCGTGTGTGCCTGGTCATCAGTGGGGCACTGGGGACGAGGAGCAGAGGTCTCCAAGAGATAGACGCCTCTGCCTGTTACCCGCCAGCGCGATGTCAGCTGCGGACCTCACCTGAGCCCCTAACATGGTTTCACAAAGAAACCGAGTTATAAGTGGTGGTTACAGCCCACACCAACAAGCAGAAACCAGTGTGAGGGGACTCTCCTGCCCACTAGAGAGGTTTCCTTTTGTGACTTTTTGACTCCCCAATCCCAGGATGGAGGGGGTGCCAGGATAAAGGAAGCAGCTCAGGGGCTGGGCCTGGGAGTTTGTCTGGGGAATAAGGAGGAAAGAGATACAAAAGCAGTTGGAGCTTTGGGAAGAAGTGGATGGGAGAGGAAAAGTGATTTTAAGAAAATTTGCCCTGGGCAGTGGCTTTGGGGCTTGTAGATTTAAGGATTTGGGGCCCCCCAAAGATACCTTTGCCCCAATCCTGGGAACCTGTGAATATGTAACCTTATATGGCAAAAAGGACTTTGCAGATGTGGTTAAAGTTACAGACCTTGAGATGAGGCTGTTTTTCTTGATTATCTGGGTGGGGCCCAATCTACACCTGAGTCTGAGAACAGGAAGCTGGGAAACTGTCCCTGCTGTGCTCCGAGAGAGATGAGTGATGAAAAGAAAGGTCAGAGAGATGCAATGAGAAGAACTCAACTGGCTGTTGCTGGCTTCAAAGATGGCAGAAAGGGACAGAAGCCAAGGAGTATGGGCAGCCTCTAGGGGCTGGCGAAGGTGTGGAAATGGATTCTCTCAAAGGAACCCAGCCCTGCTGACACCTTGATTTTAGTCCAGTGACATCCATGTGGGACTTCTGACCTCCAGATCTGTCAGATAATAAATTATCTATATCTATCTGTCTGTCTCTCTCTCTTAGGGTGTAGAAGAGGCTCTTAGTGAATGTTTAATGAAAGAATGAATAAGGAAAGAAATTGGACTAAATTCACAGTAAACTGCAAACGGAAAATAGTCCCATAACTCCTCCACACTGGTTGTAGTTTTTTGGCTACAAATGGCTCTAATTTGGCACAAAGTGAATTGAAGCTGTGGGGAAGGTCAAGGAGGGCAAGGAAGGATCCTCCATTTGGACAGACATGACTTTGCAGTGAGCGTGCCCCCATGAGTCGGCACCCCTGGGTTATTTCTACTTTGTGCAGCCACTCTCCTTCCTCTGCGGGGCCCTAGTCCAGCCTTCCTAAGAGGTAACCAGAAGGGCAGTGAGGGAGGAGAAGTCTGGAGTGGGGTGAGAGAGTACACTTACAGGTCACAGACTAGGTCTCAAAGCAGATTCTTAGGGAACAGAGAATGATCAGGAAGACCAGCCCCCAAGAGGACAGGGACAGGGCAAGGGTCAGAAACTAGACAGGCCATCAGAGAGGAGAGGAGGAGTCCCTATGCACAGTGGGCAGTTTCATAAAAGAAATGTAACACTAGGATTAGGGGCAGCTGCGAGTGTCAGAAACCCATTAACACTGGTTAGAAAAATATAGAAGTTCATTTCCCTTTCATGTTAATGAAATTGAGGGATAAGCAGTCCAGAGCTGCTACGGAAGGCCCAAGATCATGAGGAATGCAGGCTCCTTCTACTTTTATTATTTTTTAAAATTAATTAATTTATTTTTGGCTGCATTGGGTCTTCATTGCTGCGCACAGGCTTTTCTCTAGTTGCGGCAAGCAGGGGCTACTCTTCGTTGTGGTGCACGGGCTTCTCATTGCGGTGGCTTCTCTTGTTGCGGAGCACAGGCTCTAGAGCGCAGGCTGTGACACTCAGTAGTTGTGGCTCGCGGCTCAGTAGTTGTGGCTCGTGAACTCTAGAGCACAGGCTCAGTAGTTGTGGCACGCAGACTCAGTAGTTGTGGCGGTCGGGCTTAGTTGCTCCAGAGCATGTAGGATCTTCCCGGACCAGGGATAGAACCCGTGTCCCCTGCATTGGCAGGTGGATTCTTAACCACTGCGCCACCAGGGAAGTCCCTCCTTCTACTTTATTACTCTGCCATCCTCAGTGTGTGACTTTAACCTCACGGCCCAAAATGGGTGCTGAGCTCCAGCCATTTTGTTCCCATTTCAGATAGAAGGACGGAGAACTGGACAAAGAAGGGCATGTTCTCTCCCTTTAAGGACATTTCCCAGAAATCACGTATAACACTTTTGCTTACATTCCATTAGCCAGACCTACAGACATGATCATACCTAGTGGCAAAGGAGGCTGGGAAAGATGGTCTTTATTCCAGACAGACATGAGCCCAGTGAAAAATGGGAACTTCTGTTATTTACAGAAGATGGGAAAGATGGATATCGGGAGATAACTAGTAACCTGGGCTGCAGCAGCTACTAGCTGCCAGGCCCCCAGGGATGGCCAGTACAGTGGGTGGGATGGGCACCAGTTTGAAAGTACTATAGGGATTCTTCATCCATTCCTCAAGCATTTGTGAGTCAGAGCAGCCTGGAGCTCATTTCATAGTTGTTATCATTTTAGGTGTGACTCATCCACCAGGGCTGAATTACTGGCGAGGCTAAGCAGGTATTTTGAGCTCCTGCAAGGCTGGGAGACAAAACAACGACAAATGCAGAGGAAGAATCTGATATTTCATATTTCAAGAAAAACCCTAGCAGAATAGTTTTGAGAAAAGTCGGAAGTTTTGTTGAACTTCATTATCTGTCTTTGACAGCGTAGTGTTGTTTTGTTTTTTGAGTTATGCATAGGAGGAGGGTGGAGGTTCCATGATCTTTTTGGTTCTCAGAACCCTGATCAGACCCTCAGAATTAACACCAGTATCAGCCCACCCCATCCTCATGCCTTGTTCCTTGCTGACTTTCAGCCACCAGAATCTTAGAAGGGCTTTGAGGGGAGTTTGGCTTTTGGGGGAAGGAGGCTGTTCTGCTACCGGATACATAGGAAATCACATGCCAAAGGGTAGGAAACCCAGGAGAACTCATGACAGAGAAGAAAAAGGAAGAGGGAGAAGAAAGAGGGAGAGTGAGGCAAGGAGGGAAGAGATATAAAGGAGGGTGTGAGGTCAGAGGGGTCAGAATAGCTCAGGGGCAGTCCACCCAGGAGGAAGTGGTTTTCAAATGTCTTCACAAATACATCCATTCCTCCCTGCAAAAGGCAGACGCTAATCGCTCTTTCCTTGAGTGTGGGTTGGACTTAGTGACTCACTTCTAACGAATAAAATATGATGGAAGAGATGGTGTGTGACCAGGTCATAAAAGGCATCATGACATGCTCCTTGTCTCCTTGGATCACTGGCTCTGGGAGAAGCCAGCCACCACTTGGTGAGGACACCCAAGCAGCCCTGGGAAAGGCCCAGGGGGTGAGGAACTGAGACGTCCAGCCAAGGGCTATGTGAGTGAGACATCCTAGAAGTGGATCCTTTAAGCCCATTTAAGCCTTCAAGTCCTTCAGCCTCATGAGAAACCCTGAGCCAGGACCACCCGGCTAAGCCGCTCCCAGAATCCCAACCCTCAGAAATTGTGTACGATCATAAGCGCTTGTTCTATTTAGCCGTTAAGTTTTGGAGTAATTTGTTCCACCTCCAATATATAACTAACACACCTAGGAAACTTCTTTCTCAGTAAGGGAAGATTTGCAGGGACCTAAGGGGTGCATGACTCAGACGCTGGCGGCCCTCCGGATATCCATTCTCCACTGCTACCTCCCTGAGGGAACTCAATTTTGGCACGTGGTTCTGTAAGCCAGGCTAGGAAAACATCCCCCGGTGTTCCTTGCGTTGGGATAACCACGTGACATCGTGCAGGAAGATGAGACAGAAGCTGAAGTTGATAGATGGAGGCTTCCCAGAAAGCTCTTTAAAGAGGCAGAGCCAGGTAGCATGAGTTTTTGTCTCCTGTTCTTACATTTCTTCTCTCTCAGAATGCAGTCATCGTGCTAAAGGTGAAGCTGCCATCCTGTACGTCGTCCCCAGACATCAACCACGACCCGGATGGCTGAGAGGATGGATGCAAAGATTCACGTCTCTGATAGCATAATGGCACTGCTGAACTCACCCGGGCTCCCTCCTCTGGGTTCTCAATACATAAGGAAAGAAACACCCCGCTTTATTTAGGGCAAAGCTGTTCAGATTTCTGTTACCCACAGCAGAACGGGCATTTCTGGAAACAGGAACTCCTTGACGGATGCATCTTCAGATAATGTGCAGACGTTCAATTACACAGTGAAAAAAGGATGCGGTGAGCAGGTTTCACAGTTTTGATTGGGATAATTTTATTTAGAATTTTTATTGTTGACCCATCTCTGAAGGCACGTAGTCACTGTTGTGAAGAGAACAGGGATTGCTGAGGCAGGAAATGATGACACAATCTCTTTGGGTTCTCAAGAAGAACACGGGGTTTTGAACCGAAAATGTGAAAGCCGGCCCTGCTGGCAGCCAGGCTGTTGGTTTCCCAATCTGCACGGAAGCTAAGTTCAGGCAAGCCCCTCACCCTCAGAAACATTTGGAAGGAGAGACAGAACAAGGCCATTCTCCAAACACAAAAGTGACTCACGGACTCCCTCTTCTGATGAATCTGAGTGACTGTTCTCCCTTCACCAGTTAACAACCAACTCTAGTGCCCCTGTTTTCTAGATAACATTAGATGTCCAATTACCAAAATACTCTGTTCTTCTTCACAGCATCCAGTCTAGGGTTGCCCCCCCACCTTCCCATCCCTCCTGAGAATCACCCAGCACTGGGCAGGTCCTGTGAGAAGCCCCTGCCAGCTGCCTCTCCTGAGCCTCTGGGGCCATCCTCTCCTGCTGCAGCAAGTTCAGTAAACCTAACATCTTTTTTTCTTAGACTGCAGGTGAGTGTCTGGTAATCTTTGGCCAGCGGGCTTTAACAGGACATCCCAAAGCCAGAGTTTTAAGCCCCTCCCACCTCTGGTGGTCCAAATAGAGGTTCAGGAATGGATGCCAGGAGCTCCTGGCAGACCGCAGCATCTTGGGGACTGGAACTGTCGCTAATTCACTTATCTTTGCCCTCAAATAACTTGTTCTCCACACCTGTCTGTCTGTCCTTCCAGCAATGACTGGAGGGGTAAGAAAAAGGACAGTGGACCCTGAGACAGCTGTCACTACCATGCCCACATCCCCTACCAGAGTTCTTGGGGAGCTCCCCTCTCCTGTTTGCTCTCTGTGTAGTCATCATGCAGTCCTGACTGGGTCCATGTGGAAAAAAGAGGTAAACTCTACAGGGAGGAAACAGTGAGACCCTTGCATCAGGCAGGGAAGGAGGGAGTTTCTTCTAGGGTGTGCTTAGAGGGAAGGTTGGGCAGGCCTGAGATTCATCGGCACTAGATGTAGGGGGTTCCTTGAGCACTGGCCCTGCAATCATTTGCAGGTGTTTCGGAAACATGTTCTGATCAGAAAAGACATCCCAAATGAAGATTATAACTAAAAGGGTCAAGGGATGTTTTCCAATGAGAGAGTCTATGGAGTAGGACGTCTGAAAACAAGCTTCAAATAGTTTTTGAAGGTGAACAGGATGATGATAAAAAACTGAGTCTTCAGTGTGGGCTGTATCAGTGCTTCTCAACCCGACTACATATTAGAATCAGCTGGGAGAGTTCAAAGAATGCCTGTGCCTGAGACCCTACTCCAGTCCAATCATATTAGAATTTTTCAACCAAGGAGATAATAAAAAGCCTCAGGAAGCTCCTTTTATGCCACTTTCCCTGTATGTACCAACTCTTCTGCCCATCAGCTCTAAGGATCTTCACTCTCAGGCAGTCTGAACATGGGGGTAACAAACCTCTCCTCAAAGCCTGAGACCAACCATACCCCCCTTCCTGGGCCGGATGCCACCAGGCTCTCTTAGGCCAAGTCTGGTCACGTCTCACTTCACCCAATGGAGATGAACAAACACCGATTTTGAGATCGTAAGTTTTGCCTACCAAATTAGCAGTGATTTTTAAAGAAAGCTATTACTCAGTGACTCAGTATTGAGAAGGTTGTGGTGAGAATGTGTCTCACATATGCTGATGGGAGTGTAAATTGGAACTCTTCTGGAGCGAGATTTGTCTGTATATATCAATAATCTAAAGCTAGAAATTCCACACCTGGGATCCTATTCTAGGAAATCATTTAGATTTATATGTAGGAGTTAGAATGCTTTCAGCTGCCCACGGCAGAAAACTCAAGTAATGTAACAGCAGTAATCAGATATTCATCGCTCATGTCACAAGAAGTCTGGTGGTAAGACATCCTGGAATTGGTTTGGTGTATCCATGATATAATGAAGGACCTCAGACCTTTCTTTTCCCATTCTGCCGTCCACAGTTTGTTGTCTCCTCTGGTGGTGGCGCCGTTGCAACTCGAAGTGTCCTGTCCTTATGCGACAGTGGCCAAGCAGAAGAGAAGAAGAGAAAGGGCAAAACGGACCTTCCTCAAGAAATGCTTTCCCAGATGCCTCTGCAGCACTTCCCTTCTCATTTCATTGTTCAAAACGGGACCACATGCACACCCCCTAAGGGACTGTGGTGGCCACGATGGACGTGACTGCGTCTGGTTGGTTGTGAAGGCAGCAAACCCTACTGGCCTGCTACTTTTCTCAGGCTACTTGCCTTCTAGAACTGTACTGTCCCCCTCCCCCCTTTTAGTTTTTCTATCAGAGAACAGAAGGCGGTGTCAAGGGAAAGCTGGACGCCAGTTTAGTCATTTTGTTAATTAATAGGTTTGGCTATAGGTTTGATGGGAAAGAAAAATTGCTACCTTTCTTTGGCACTGTGATGTGGTTAGATACGAAGTATCTAAAATCTAGACAGATCTCAAAATTCACAACATATTTTCCTCTCAAAGCCATGCTTATGTTTACTCAGAATAACCACAACATTTTTCTTGGGCTTTGCAAACGCCGTCACAAGCTCCCTCTGTTTGCTTTGTAATAAGGGTGCACAGTGAGACCTGCAGTCTGACAGGCTGGGGGAATCTCACCACCTTGAGGATGGATGGACCCACACTGGCCATGGTTGCTTGACCATTTCACGCTCCTACCACAGTGCTGCGCTGGGGTGGGGTGGGGTGGCTTGAAAAACAACGACAAGGACAACAACAGCAATCACTTTGCCTCCAGCCTAACAGCAGAAATGGGCGCGTGGCGTGGACACACCCGTGAGAGCAGTCAGTGCTCTTGCGCTCTTCCTCTCCTCGGGCTCTTGTGCCACGGCTCCCCGCCTCCCCCGACACCCCCGCCCCACTTTGGAAATCTAGTCTCGCTGATCTGGGTGCTTCTTTCTCTCTGCAAAACTCCCACTCATTCTCCAAGGCTCCACTCAAAGTTTCCTTCCTTCCATAGGGCCTCCCCAGGTCTCCCAGGCAGAACTGATGTCTCTCTCTTGGTTCTCATGGTGCATGAATACCCACCCACCTTGTATGGGGATGGTTTGGTTTTCTGCTTTCTTGACTATATTTCAAGTCTTCCAGAGTCAAGATAGTGTCTTTATTTCGTTTTCATAGCCTGATTTAAAAATTATGGAATATTTCCTATATACAATAGAACATGTACATATGTGTGTACAATAGAATATATATGTAAAACACATATAAGGTCATAATAATAATTATAATAAAAACATTTGTGTATGTAGCCAACCTTCGTTTAAGTACAGAGAATGGGACGCCCTCCCGTGTGTCCCCTCCCTTCATCCCACTTTTCTGAAGTAACCCCCATCCTCAGGTATGTATTATTCCCTTGTTTTGCTTTATTGATTTACAACATATGTATACATCTTGTAAAAGAATGCCTGTTGTCCCCAATTGTTGGATTGGGGATTTAAAATTTTGCCAATCTAGTGAGTGGAAAGCCATATTTCACTGTAATTTTAATTTGCATTTCCACAATTATTGATGAATTAATAACTATTAATGAGTTGCGGCATGGTTAAATGTGTTTATTCGTCATTTGGGTCTCCTTTTCTAGTGAAAATCTGTTCTTGTCTTTCTTCTATTTTGCTACAGTGTTGTTTTCTTTTTCTTATTAATTTGTGGGGATTCTTTTTATATTTAGATACTAATCCCTTGTCAGTTATTTGTATTGAGAACATGCTTTCCTAGCCTATCGTTTGCCTTTTCAGTTTCTTCATGGCTTTTTCAGATGAACTCAACTTCCTGATTTTAGTGTGATTTAATTTGTCAATTATTTCCTTTTTTGTATGACATTTTTGTGTCATGTTTAAAAATCCTTTCCCCCATGGTCTTAAAGATATTCTGTATTTTCTTTTAAAACCATTAAACTTTAACCTTTCACATTTAACTGTTTGTCAAGAAAAATAATAAAACAATAAAAACAATAATGTGGACAAAAGACCCCTAACTGATCCCAGCCGTATTCACTGGAAAGTCAGTCCTTTCCTTGCAGACCTGTGGTTCCCCTATCATGTGTCACTCACAGGTATGGGGCTCTGCTTATGGGAATTTTTTCCTTTTTAATACATTTATTCTTTTTTTTTTAAATTAATTTTTATTGAAGTATAGTTGCTTTAAAATGTCGTGTTAGTTTCTGCTGTACAGTAATGTGAATCAGTTATGCATATACATATATCCACTGCTTCTGGGCTTTTGTTTCTGGTCCTTTGGTGTATTTTTCTGTCCTTGGACCAGTACCATACCATTTAAATGACCAGAGCTTTATATCAATAGTAAGTTATATTTCTTGACAAGGCAGTTCCCCCCCCCCACCCCGCCCCCATTCAGGAAAATTTTAGCTAGTTTTGGCCATTTCCTCTTTCAAATACATTTTAAAATCAGCTGTTCAATTTCCATGAAAAGCTCCATTAGAATTTTGGCTGACATTGAATTGAATCTCAAAGTCAACTTGGGCATAATTAATGCTTTTGTGATATTGAGTCTTCCTATCAATAAACATTTATTCTGGTCTTGTCTCATGTCTATGGCTGAGAACTGCCTGGTGGTTCACAGAGCCCAATTCCCTTTTCTTCAGCTCACAGCAGGACTACATTTCCCAGCTTCCCGGGAAGTGTGGTGTGGCCCCGGGTGGGTGGGTTCTGAACAGTGGAAGGAGAGCAGACGTTTCCTCGGTGGCACACTCCCGGGCCTGGCCCTCCTCTGGGACCCTGTTCCCTCTGACTATTCCCTTTACTGTAGGTGGATGCAGGGGATCATGAAGAGGATTCTGAGACCCCAAGAAATGATGAGGCCACAGATTAGAAGAATCTGGTCCCCCAGTCCCTGTGTGAAGTCTTCCCACTGAATACCCACATTGAACTGTTGGGAGAGAAAGGAAAAAAACCTTCTATTGTGTTCTACCATTGAGAATTTGGAGTTTGTTAGAATTGTTAGTTTATACTAATGAACCTCTCAATTACATTTCACAGCTTGTTTCCATAAATCTGTCTTTTGTTAGATTTCCTCTTAGGTATATTATCTGTTTTATTGCAGTTATATATGGTATTTTGTAAAAAAAAAACACAACTTTTTTTTTTCACTGTTACTGGTATGTAGAAACACAATTAGGGTTTGTATGTGACCTATGTCCTACAATCTTGATCTTATTAATTCTATTAACTTGGCTGTAGAGTCTTGTGGTTTTCTATAAAGACTATTACATGATTTAATGTCAGTTTGGTTTTTTCCTTTCCAGCCATTCCATCTTTTATTTCTTCTTCTTTTTTTTTTTTGCGTTACGCGGGCCTTTCACTGCCGCGGCCTCTCCCGTTGCGGAGCACAGGCTCCGGACGCGCAGGCTCAGCGGCCATGGCTCACGGGCCCAGCCGCTCCGCGGCATGTGGGATCTTCCTGGACCGGGGCACGAACCCGCGTCCCCTGCATCGGCAGACGGACTCTCAACCACTGTGCCACCAGGGAAGCCCTATTTCTTATTCTTTTATTATTTGTACAAGTGAGGACCTATCAAACAATGATCAGTTATGAGAACAAGCGTTTTCATGTTGTTCCATTTCTTAAGCTTTCAGTGTTTCATCATTGAGAATGGTATCTGCGATCGTGTTTTAGGGATAGCCTTCATCCGGTTCCTAGTTTTTTACAGTTTTGTTTAATCATTATTCAATGCTTTTTCTGTCTCTGTTGAGATGATCATATTACCTTTCTTCTTTACTGTTCACATGGTCAATAGCATTAATAGATTTTCTAATGTTGAAAACAAGACACCAGGCCCCAAATGCAGTTGGTCACGCTAAGCCCTATGTCACCAAACCGAGACTTAATTACAGTTTCTGGCTTTCCTAGAAATGGAATCTTAAACCAGTCAGTCAGGGATCGCCTGATCAGCACTGGTTAGGTCATCGGCCTGACAGACCCCTGCCATCCCCTAAAGAAAAGGGACCTTGCAATAACCAACTTGCTTTTTGACTAGTATGATTATCTTGTTCCTGCTCCCTTCCGCCTACAAAAGTCTCTCATTTTGTACAGCTCCTTGGTGCTCCTTTCCATCTGCTAATGGGATGCTGCCTGATTCATGAATTGTTGAATAAAGCCAATAATATCTTCAAAATTTACTCAGTTGAATTTTGGTTTTGGACACTAATATTTAACCAGACTGATCTGAGATAAACCCAACTTAGTCATGTTGTATTACATTTGCTGATCAATACCTGGTTTGCTGCTACTCTGTTTAGGATTTTGCACGTATGTTCATGAGCAAGATGTTCTCTGAGTTCTTTTCTTGCTTTTTTTCTGGTTATCAAAGTGATGTTAACTTTATATAATGAGTTGGAAAGTTAAGGCTTCCAGGGCATCTTTCTGGCCCTTCTCCTCAGAGTCAAGGCCACTTTGGCAAGTTTTCTTGCTACCTCCTTTTGTGGGATAGATGTTTCCCTGGGTTACTGCTTCATTAAGGGTCTTTTTAAAGGCCCATCTTTACTTGAGACTATGAGTGCTGACTCCCTCCTTCCCGGGCCTCAGGCAGTATTTCTGTCCTTCTCCCTGAGACGTGAACACCAAGTTCTTCTCTCCAGGGATTTACGGATGCCTTAGTGCAATCATGCTTTAGCGTTCGTTGGCTCTCCTAGTTTTGTGCTCTCTCTTTAATTCTGACTTCTGAGGATTTCTCTTAATTTCATGTCAGCTTAGCCATGAATTTTAGAATATTTTTAAAAAAAATTTTCCCAGGGTTTTAGGTGTCTTATAGTGGGACAGTTTGGGAATATCTAGTCTACCATATTACTGTATGTGGGAGGTTTATGTTTTTTTCATTAATTTTTAAAAACTTAATTCTTTGTTAGGTAATACAATCTTAGGTAATACAAAAAAAAACCTTAGGTAATACAATCACATATTTAAAAATTCAAAGATACAAAAAGGTGTACAGTGAAAAATAAAACTCACCCTTCAGCCCCCAATTTCCTCCAACCAATGTTAAATTTTTCTTGCATAGTCTTCCAAAGAAATTCTATGCATAAAGAATACAAATATGTTTACACAAATGATAGCACACAACCCACTGTTCTATATGTTCCTTTTTTACCTAATATGACATCTCAGTTAGTTTCATGTTACTACATAAAAGTCTTTCCCATTTAAAAAAAAATTCTTATATAGATGTAACAACATTTCTTTGACCAGACCTCCTGGATATTTAGGATGTTTACAGTCTTTTGCCATTTCACACAGGGCTGCAGAGAATAACCTTGTACATAGGATTTTTTGCACATGTCTATCTGTACATTCATAGGACAAATGTCTGGGTGGAACTACTTGGTCAGTGGAGATGTACATTTATAATTTGGTTGATATCACTAAATTGCCCTCTGTAGGCAAATAATTCTTACAGCAATTTCTAAAAGTAACTATTTCTTCACATTCTAGTGAATATGGTATAAGATTTTAAAAAATTTTTTCCAAACTGGTAGGTGAAAAATGGTACCTTGTAATTTGTCGACGAAAAATCAAATAATGATCAAGCTATGAAGAACGAAAAGAGAATTTTATTCAAGCCAAACTGAAGATTAAAACCTGGGAAACAGATTCTCAGAAGCTCTGAGAACTGCTCCATTGATCAGCAGTTAGAGATGCAATTTTATACATTTTTGAGACAAAGAAATTATGTATCATGTTGACAGGTTAGCATTGTGTACTCAGTTCATCAAAGTTTTTTTTATTTTGTCAAATATGCATGTATAGAAATGCAACCCCTTGTATGAGATGAAAAAGAAATATATTAATCATAGAATTATAATGCTGTCATCTGAAGAAAGGGGCCAACTTTTTCTCAAAGGTTGATTTCATCCTCCTGCTTTGAGGAGGACTGGTTACTGTATAATGTAGATGCACATTGCAGGGAAAGGCCTGCCACAAAGGGGGCATGTCATTTGTTTTTGTGTTTTTTTGTTTTTTTTCCCTTTCTGTCTTAGTTTGATTATCCTGCCATAGACAATTTATGATTTTCTTCATCAAGTTTTTTTTTTTAATTTATTTATTTTGGCTGCGTTGGGTCTTCGTTGCTGTGCACGGGCTTTCTCTAGTTGCGGCGAGCAGGGGCTACTCTGACATTGCTTTCTGTGGGCTTCTCATCGCGGTGGCTTCTCTTGTTGTGGAGCATGGGCTCTAGGCACACAGGCTTCAGTAGTTGTGGCTCACGGGCTCAGTAGTTGTGGCTCGCGGGCTCTAGAGCATAGGCTCAGTAGTTGTGGTGCACAGGCTTAGTTGCTCCGCCACATGTGGGACCTTCCCGGACCAGGGATAGAACCCTTGTCCCCTGCATTAGCAGGCGGATTCTTAACCACTTAACTTAACCACCAGGGAAGTCCTCAAGTTTTAATTTGTATATTTTATTACATGTGAGATTAAGCATTTCCTCATATGTAAAAAAGCCATATTTCCCTTTCTGTGAACGTACTGTACATATCTTTTGCTTATATATTTTTTAAACTTTTTTCTTATTTTGGTGTTTATATTGATTTCTAGAAGCTCATTACATATCAGGGGAGACAGGATTTTTTTTTTTTTTGTGGTACATGGGCCTCTCACCGCTGTGGCCTCTCCCGTCGTGGAGCACAGGCTCCGGATGCGCAGGCTCAGCGGCCATGGCTCACAGGCTCAGCCACTCTGCGGCATGTGGGATCCTCCCGGACCGGGGCACGAACCCGTGTCCCCTGCATCGGCAGGCGGACTCTCAACCCCTTGCGCCACGAGAGAAGCCCGAGACAGGATATTTTTATTCTGAGAAATTAGTAAATGCACTGGCAGATACCACCTACTCCCCAAAAAGCTCCTAATTTTTCAAAGTAATTACTCTTGTACTGATTGTGGTCAAATATAACGTGTCATTCGTTTTTTTTTCCTCTGCAAAGTGAATGATATGGTACGTTTTAGGAAAATCTAAAACATACCAACAGACAAATCCACCATTCCTGAGTATTTCATAAAATACATGTTTCATAGGCATAGAGGCATGCCTGTGAGGCTGTATAATAGTAAAAGTGTGTGAATCACTGGGGAAATTACTACATCAAACAAAGGACTTTTACGGGTGTCATAGTCGGGCTTTCCTATTGTAGAAGGCAAACCCAGGGCAGCAAGCGTGAGGGAAAAGGCCTACAGGGATAAAGAGCGGATGCAGAATGGTGCCGTCCTGAGCGGCTGCAGTCATGCAGATGTTGATGGCCGAGCACCGAACCTCAGAACAGTCAGAGAGGAGCCAGGATAATTCATTCGTCAGCTCCCTCCTGTGTCTCATGGATCGATTTTCAGTCCTCTGCACTTCCAGGTTGTGGCCCTCAGGGCAGCCACTGGGGAAGCAGGTCCCAGGCTCTGAAGCAAGTAAGTCCTCTGAGCCTAGAGCGGGTGGAGCAAGTACCTCATCTGGCATCGTGGGCTGAGCAAGGCCAAACTGGAGCACAGCCTGCATGAGAGGAGGTGACACCAGCGTGGGTGGGGTCTTTATTGAGAAAGCAACTGAGGACCTAGGAGGCGGGTGGGAGGCATGGATTTCACACCTGGCCACTGGTGTGTTAGTGGGTGGCTTTGGAGCTTCAGTCCAAGTTGACCCACCATCATCCCCAGGGAAAGCTCCTACAGCAGGAGTTGGCAAACTTTTTCTGTAAAAAGTCAGACGGTAAATATTTTAGGATTTCAGGCCATATAGTCTCTGTTGAAACTACTCAGTTCCGCCGTTAGAGTGTGAAAGCAGCAGCCACAGATAATATGTAAATGAACAAACATGGATGTGTTCCAAGAAAACTTTATTCACAGACACTGAAATTCAATTGTTATGTCGTGAAATATTATTTTTCTTTTGATTTTTTTTCAACCATTTAAAAATGTGTAGGAAAGCTACTATCAACAAAAACAGAAACTATGTGCTGGCAAAGATATGGAAAAATTTAAAACTTTGTGTGCTGCTGGTGAGAATGTAAATTGGTGCAGCCACTGTGGAAAACAGCACGGAGCTTCCTCAAAAAATTAAAAATAGAGCTACTGTATAATCCAGTAATCAACTTCTGGGTTTTATCTAAAAAAATGAAAACACTAACTCAAAAAGATATATACACCCCCATGTTCATTGAAGCATTATTTACAATAGTCAAGACATGGAAATAATCTAAGTGTCCACTGATGGATGAATGGATGAAGAAAATGTGGTATATATACATACAATAGAATAATATTCAGCTATAAAAAGAATGAGATCTTGCTATTTGCAACAACATGAATGAAACTTGAGGGCATTATGCTAAATGAAACAAGTCAAACAGAGAAAGACAAATATTGATCTCACTTACATGGGGAATCTAAAAGAAAAAAGAACAAATCCAAGTTCATAGAGAACAAATTGGTGGTTACCAGAGGCAGGAGGTGAGAGGTGGGAGAAATGGGAAAAGGGGGTCAAAATGCACACACTTCCAGTTATGAAATAAAGAAGCCCTGGGGATGTCATATACAGCATGGTGACTACGGTGGATAATACTGTACTGCATATTTGACAGCTGCTAATAGATCTGAAGTTTCTCATCGTAAGAAAACAATTTGTAACTATGTATGGTGATAGATGTTAGCTAGATTTATTGTGATGATCATTTTGCAGTGTATACAGGTAACAAATCGTTATGGTATACACCTGAAACTACTATAATGTTATATGTCAATTATATTGCGATAAAAATAAATAAATAAAATGGTGAGCCACTGTGGAAAACAATATGGTGGTTCCTCAAAAAATTAAAAATAGGATTGCCATATAATCCAGCAATTCCACTCTTATCCAGAAGAATTGAAAACAGGAACTTGAAGAAATGATTTATACACCTGTGTTCATAGCAGCATAATTCACAATAGCCAAAAGGTGGAAACAACTGAGGTATCCACCAACAGATGAATGGATAGACGAAGTGTGGTATATGCACACAATGGAATTTTATTCAGCCTTAAAAAGGAAGGAAACTCTCACACATGCTACAACATGGATGAACCTTGAGGATATTATGCTAAGCAAAACATGCCAGTCACAAAAAGACGAATACTGCATGATTCCACTCATATTAAGTAGTCAAATTCATAGAGACAGAACGTAGAATGGTGGTTGCCAAGGGCTGGAGAGAGGCGGGAATGGGGAGTTGTTATTTAATGGATACTGAGTTCCAGTATTGCAAGATGAAAAGAGTTCTGGAGATGGAGTTCTAGATGGTGGTGAAGGTTGAACAACAACATATTTAATGTCACTGAACGGTACACTCAAAAAATGTTTAAGATAGTAAATGATGTTATGTGTACTTTATCACAATTTTTAGAAAATGTAGAAACCATTCTTAGCTCATGGACCGTGCAAAAACAGGTGGTGGGTCACATGTGCCCCGTGAATAGTTCCCTGACCCCTGTCCTATAGGATTGTCTCAGCATCCAATCCTCCCTAATTCAGAACAAAACTTCCATGTGGCAGATAATGAAAAATGTTTTCTGTAAGGAGGAGGGTAGATGAATAATCTTTGTTTCATAGTCAGTGAAAGGAAAATGTGCTATTTTATTGAAAAGCAGAAATAAACTTTGACACGTGCTCCACAAGCATCACCATGGAGAAATCCTTCCGAACTATCCCCTAAACCCAGTGGCCTTCCTTCTTAAGGATGAAAGAGTTAATGTTGCTGAGCCTTTCCCTGTCCTGATTTGAGGTTATTTTGGATAACCTGCCTCTAATCATCAGAGCATCTTTCCCCTTCTGCTTCTCTCTCTGTTATTTTTGGAGGCCGGTGTAAGTTACCAGGTGTCTTTCTGGCTCCTTGGGAGATAACACTGTTTTCCATAAAAAGCTCATTGCAGACCGATTGTAAAGGCATGGCTGAGCAAGTGACTATAATACATAAACTGTGTGAAATATTGCACGTCTCTTTAAAGAATGAATGAGAAGTCTATGTACTAGTGTGGAAAATATTGCTCCACTGGCCTGAAGAGGAGAAAATAGAATCAAGACAGATGGATACAGTGACTTCAGCTATGTTAAGTCTGTGCACACACTGCCTGGACTGAAGGAGACTCCGGGAGTTAAAATGGCCTTGCAAGCGTTTGGCAGATGTGGTGAGATTTGGGGCTACGAATATGAAAAGGACAAGCGTTCCAGACCCAGATTGTTCTGAGTTCACATCCTCGCTCTCCCACTCCTTAGCTTTGTCATCTGGGGCACATAGCTCATCTACTATGAGCCTCAACCTCCCATTCTTAATTTGTAGATTGAAAGGAATGATTAAGTATGTGATACCTAATAGGCTCAATATGCAGTAGGAGTCATCTTTACAGGAGAAGAAATTTTCAAGCATTGTTACAAAGTGATTATAATAATTTTAAAAACTGAAAGATATTTCTGGTTAATAGTAGTACATGTTCATGGTAGAAAGTTTGAAAAGTACATAAAAATAAATAAATACCTGTTTCAAATCCTGGATCTGCCTGCCACTCCTTAGGAAGTTAGGTATCTCCCTTAGACTTAGTTTCGTCTTCTGTAAAATGGGCCCAGTAACATCTACTCTCAGGTTTGTGTGAGCATTAAATAAGATAATATTTATACAATGCTCAGCCTGGTAGACAACAAATGCTCAGATTGTTGATTATTAATGGCACAGTTGCAATGAAAGAGATATATTTCTTCAGCCTCTGCCCTGCACACTCACAAATGCACGCTTCATTTGCCCTGGAATACCCACTATCTCTCTGCTGATGTCAACAGAGCACCACAGAAACCTGTTTCTGACTTAGCCAGGAAGAGGAGGGACTCTAGCAGAAATGTGATCAGTTTCTCCAAGAAACAGTTAGAATTGCCAACTCATATTTTTTTTAAACTTCTCTGATGTATAATTGGCATACAATATACTGTACATCTTCGAGCATATAATTGGATAAATTTTGACGCATGTAATCACTCGTGACACCAACACCCCCAGTCAAAAGAGTGACGGGATCCAGCCCTTGCCAACATCTCCCTGTGCCCTCGTAACCCTGTCCCAGTCACCACCCCCCATAACCACTGGTCTGCTTTCTGTCACTGTAGTTTGCCCTTTCTAGAATTTTATACAAATAAATCACATACCATGTACCCTTTTATGCCTGGCTTCATTCGATCAAATTGGCGACTTTGAGATTCACCCCTTGTTGGCTGTGTTGGTACTTCATCTCTTCATTTTGCTGACAGTGAGCACGCCATTGTTGGGACGGACATATCACGGTTTGGTTATCCATTCACCTGTTAATGGACATTTGGGTTGTCTCCATTTTTTGGCTATTACAAATAAAGTTGCTCTAAATCTTCCCTACACGTCTGTGTGTGGACATATGTTTTTGTTTCTCTCAATCTAATCTTAAAAAATCATTATTCTCTCCAAATGCCACTCACGTCCAGCCTTTTTCTCAAGGATGTAGAGTCAGGGGAGGCACCTTGCCTTTGGGTCAGACTTTCATTGCTCATGTGTTTAACAGGCCTCCATCATCACACGACACAGGTGGGTGCCCCTTTCTCTCTTACACTTAGTGTGTGAGCCCCGTGGGTCAGCAGGAGTTTTAGGCAGGAGGTTTATGGCGGCCATTGTAGGGATCTGCACTCAAGGATTCCTCCGGAGGGCCTGGTTCCAGAGAAGTCGGAGGTCTGAGTCTACAGTATATCTGGCTTCTCAGCTCCACCATGAGGCCAAGAAACAAGGGGAAACTGAGGCACAGAAAAGGCAGTGTGATTTGAGATTGTTGGGCCAGGCAACCTCTGCCGGGACTGGCTGCCTTCCCCCACTGGCCTGATCTTGCCTTTTATTGAGAAGCAAGATGCCTGGAGTGACATCACTTAGAAACAAGCGGGACACATGGGGCTCTTCTTAACTAGAAGCGATTGTCTACGTTATTGACCAGTTAACTCCTGTCTCCGCCTCACGGGCAGTGCTTCAGCCCCAGTGTTCTATAATCACGTACGAAATATTTCCACTATCATGACGCTCATCCAAAAATAAATAAATATAAGCATCCCCACAGATGTTTCCTTATTTGCCGAAGGAAAAAGAAGATACACACAGTTATTGTGACTCACAATATTTGTGTAAAAGACACCGCACTAGAGTCTTCCTAAGTACTCCCAACAATAATATTTCGGAAACTTTAATTTTTTACCTCTGATGGCTCCATGCCAATTTGATTCAGCTTTGGGCTTTTCCCCCCAACGTTAACACCTACAGTAAATCAGAGAGCACCGGGGGACGACCCGGTGCTTCTAGGAATATCTTCTGCCCCCAGATGTGGAGGCTGGTTTCCCCTCTTTCGCAGTGTCGGGGAGAACACCCATGGAGTCGACAGCCCCTGGACATTTGCAGATCAGCTCACGACGGCTAAAGCAGGGGCTCTCCCACTTGAGTAACTGCCAGAATTCCCCCTGGAAGGCAGGTTGACCAGATGGCTGGGCCCCACCCCAGAGCTCTGACTCAGCAGGTCTGGGCTGGGGCCTAAGCATTTGCACTTCTATCAAGTTTTCAGGTGATGCTGATGCTGCTGGTCCTGGGACCCCACTTTGAAAACCACTAGCCTAATGTTTCTCCTTCTTTCCAAAGCTCCCCAAAATGTTAACTCACAGCAGGGGAACTGACTCGCAGAGGCCTGAGAAGAGGCTATCCTCCCTCCCCCCTAGGGATTTGTGCTTAAATGAGGGGTTTAAGTAAGGAGGGGAAAAAAAGTCACTTTGTTTGTTCCCAGGACTGGATATATGGGGCTTGTCTCAAGGGGGTCAAGAGCCTGACTGGTACCTGACAACTTTCGGGAAGGTACCTAGAAATGGTCACTCCCTGAGGATGACTCTGCTGGGAGAGGTTGATCCTGCTCTCTGTGGCCATCTGAAGTGCAGGGTGTCTGAGCCCCGTCCTTGAGACTGAGCCAGAGAGAGGAGGGAGCCTAAGGCCTGAGCCTTGGGTCCTAGTCTGTCTGTCTGCCTGAGAGAGTGTCCATAGACTGGGCAGAGAGCGCCATCAGTGAGCCAAGCATTGGGAGCAAGTGTCACGCTGGGGATTCCAGCCCCTCTGAGACCTGGGCTCATGTAGGGGTAAGTGGGCTTGCCAGGTGGACACACTGAGGAGCTGGCAGGCAGATGTGGGGAAATAGAAGTGGACATGGCTTCCAAGCTTGAGGGCAGGGGTGACGCAGGCCCCAACCCAGCTCAGAGCCCTGTGTCTGGGTCCCCCAGATGAGGTGCTGTGTAGCCCTCAGGGCTCTGGCAGGGTTGACCTACGTGCTCCGGGCCCGGGAGCTGCCACCTTGGTCCACTCATCTCCCTGGGTTCTGGCCCAGGCCCCTGGCCGCAGATTCTGAGAGCACCCCCTTATCCCAGCTGTCATCCACACTCCTCTGGGCCCATGCAGACCTCAGATGGACACACTCCTGGTGTGTCTGGAGTCAGACACCCCAGAGGTCTGCCCTTGCCACTTCATGTTTCCTCATCCAGCTTCCAGATTCCTGGTCCCCGATGACCCCTCTGGGTCCCTCCTATTCGGAGGCTGGTCAGCGGGCCTGGCCACATCCTGTGACTCTGCCTCTTGCTTCTCAGTGGGAGGGGGACGCAATGGCACTGAGGCTCTCACCGGCCTGCTTTCAAGGTCTGAAGCCTTGAGCTCCAGCTCCACCCACTGGTCTGACAAGCAGGACAGCTCTGGGGCCACACTCTCCTCCTTGGGAAGGTCCCTGAGCCTCTCAGGGTACAGATTCTCCCTTGGTGTCAGGACTGTTGTGAGGATTCCATAGGAGACTGTTCAAGACATGCATAATCGTGCCTCTGCCCCCACTTCTAACACTGCGGTCCAGACCCCAGTGTCTGACACCAGAACCTTGTCCTCCAGTTGGCAATTGGGAGCTTGGATCGGATGCTGGGGAGACGTGTGCACTGAGACAGAACCTGGTGAGGCTAGAAGGGTGGTAGAGGCTCTCTCCCCCCAGGTCATGAAAGTTCAGATAACATGGGAATCTGAAAAACAGTGGAAAATGCTCGGAAAATATGATTTCTGACATGTGAAAAGACTCAACAGTGAGGGTCCTTGGACTGGGAGGAACCAAAGGGGCCATTCTCCTACTTTGAGGTGGCACTAATTCTGGTGACGCCCCCCCATCCCGGCAGATAATCTTTTCTCTTAGAAGAATTTAAAGGGGTCCTGGAGCCTCTCCCTCAACTAATCTGGAACCTCACACTGTGCTGATTCTTTATTATGTTTCAAATGGGAAAGAGCAGAGTAAGTGGGTAGCCTCTTGCATGGACTTGGATTTAGGGACCCAGAGGACAGTAGGGACACCTACTGACACAGGTGTCGTCCTTTACCACTGACCACACACTTTTTGCCCTACACAACCCCCTGAGGGAAGCAGCAGACTTGGTCTCCAGTTTCTGGAGGAAGTACTGGAGACTGGTGCCTGCTGGGGACCTCCCTTAGGGGCACAGGGTGGCGAGGAACAGAGCCAGGCTCTGGGATGCGTTCACACCAGCCTGGATTCCTGTGCTCCTGCATCTCAGGAGGAAGACTGGATTCCATCCATGGAGCAAGGGCTAGGTGGGCCAGTCTCCTCAGCGAGAGCTCTCAGCGCCAAGTCCATACTGAAGCTGGGCCAGGATGAAGGGAGCTGGGGGGTAGGGAGAAGCCTCGGGAAGAGAGGCTGGGCCCACCCTGGGTCTGCTTGGCATCCTGTCCCATCCTCCAGCTAAGGACCTCCCATGGACTTGAAAATTGTCTCTTCAAAAGGGAACTGTGAAGATGCTGCTGCGACCACCCCCGGCAGGCAGCATCTTGCATCTCCTGTGCTTCAGAGCCGTCCGCCCCAGGTGCTGGCTGAGGAAAGAGCACCTCTTCCTGTGGGACTGTCCTCTGCACATAGAGGAGCAGGGCCGCCGGATGAAATATGGAAATACCGCATGCAACATGCTTATACTAAAATTTAATTGCAGCTTCCCTGAAATCCAAACTTGGATTTCCTCTATTTTCTCTCCTTTCTTCCTCCCTTCCTTCTTCACTCCCTCCTTCTCTCTCTCTCTTTCTTTCTTTCATGAACATCTTTTTGTTGGAAAATTCTGGTAGGTGTTGGGGCTCCTGGGTCTGCAGCTACATGTGCTGCAAGGCTCTGGACCCCGAGCCAGTGGCAGTGGTGCAGAGGCAGAAACCCAGGCTCTGGGTGGACATCAACACCACCATGAACTGAGTCCCTGTCATCACCATCAGTGGTCTGGGGAGGCTTCCTCCGGGCCCCCTGGGGACAGAAGCCTGACTCCACTCAAAGGAGCAGGGAACCTTCTCTGTCACTTGGTCAGAAGGGTCCTCAGTGGCCTACCTGGAGGCTGCCAGGGCTCTTCTGAGGGGTAATTGCGGGGGGGGGGGGCACAGCAGTCACACAAACTGCTCAGGGAGGCATCGTCCAGAAGCTCCCACCTGCTGTGTCCCCGTGTGTACCAAGGGGCCTTCTTGGTAGCATCAGTGGGGACCTTTGGGTCCCAGACGCAGCTGGCCGTGGACAGAAACATCAGCAGGACTATCAGTGCAGCTAAAGTCTGGAAGGAGAGCTCCAGGCGCTTGGCTGGGGCAGTGGGGGTCAGGTAGCGGGAGCAGGTCTTCTGATGCCCTGATCTATTAAGATGAGTCTTTATAGTTCAGGAGAGCAAGGTGGTATCCCCTTCAGAGACAACCTGAGGGGTTGAAGGAAGTGATACTAGTGTTTTGGGCTCCTCCCACGGGACTGGGGCTTGGTCTCAGCTTCGCAGTCTTAACGATGATACGTAGTTAGAACATATCGTATGCATGATTCAGCAGAGGGCACGATGGCACAGACCCCATGAGCCTACCTGGGTGGCATATTAGAATTTTTAAGAATTTATTTGAGCAAAAATCAACTTGAATGGGGCATCGCCAAACCAGAAGTGGTTAGGACAGCTCTGTCGACAGGAGCTGGGGAAAGACTTTTATAGAAAGTGCAGAAGTGGGGAAAGGAAACTGGCTGGCTACCACTAAAAGCCCGGTTGGCCGTTTATGAGTGGTTGTTCTCATTTGGATGACCCTGAGGCATTTACAAGCTTAGATGTTGGTTTGTTTATGTGGGTGTCACGGCATTAGAGCCACCTAAGAGCTCCCTTGTTTAATTAACAACAAGTTGGTGGGCTTTTCCTACGCCAGACTGCTTCATCTGTAAGTCGGCTGTTTCAATAACGCCCAGGACTCTATTAATTCACCTAAGTATAACAGCTTCCTTGTTTAATTAACAACGACTTGGTGGGCGTTTCCTACACCAGACGGCTTCATTTGTAAGTAATGACTAGGACTCTATTAATTCCTTAAAGGATGAGAATACAATCTATGGGGTCCAACAGGGTCTGTGCTGCTGGCTTGGTCCATAGTCATGGAGAGAGCTGGGAACATTCTGCCAGGAAAGGTCCACTGACGGCACTGAATTACCTACACAATTAAATGGGGTAAGGAGTGAGTGGGAGGGACCCTAGTGGTTGTCTGGGTATTGAACTCGTAGAAGAACCTCAGGTCTGTCTGCTCCAGTCTCTAGCTTGACCGTGAGCAACTGGAGGGCGGTATCTTAGGGGCTCCCGGATTTAGCAGAGTGCTTAGTGTGTAGCAAGGGCCCAATACCTTGTTCCTGAAGATAGAGACTTCTAAATTTTACATGTGTAGAGAAACCAAAACCCAAAGGGGTTATCTGACCAAGATCATGAAGGCAGCTTCTAGCTGAGTCCTTGACTTTCAGCCATGGCCCTTGCTGCCCCACTATCAGCCATAGTATGTCATTCATTCACGGAGTATGTAGTCAGTCTTCTTCATCCAAGGCCAAGGGGCTGTGAGGTACAATAAAGTCCCTCCCTACCCTTGAAATCATTTACAATCTAGTGAGGCAGATACGATAAATGTATAAAACTAGATAAACTATGTGGTGTACTTACTAAGTGATTTAAATAGCCTGGCTTCCAGGAATCACTAATATGGACACAGCTGAGGCTCTGAGAAGCCAAGTAACCCAGCCAGAAGCACGGACGTGGGCCACAGTCTGCACCCACCACCCACCCAGGGGGACTGCCTGATCCTGGCAGTTTCACCGTCCCCGTTCTGAGGGGCTCAGGTCCCTCCCTCCCATGTCCCCTGCAGGGTCACCAGGAGCTCCCATCAGTCTGGGGCAGGCTGTCCGCTCTGTCCTGGGGGGCCTTTGTGGTGTCAAGTGGAAGAAACAAGAGGTACCTGTGGGGTCTCCCTTATGCATCCCGGCAGCCAGCACCCACCTACTGACTTTGCTGCTCTAATGATGGGCCCAGGCGGGGTTCTGGGACCTGCAGGATCTTCTGCTTCTCATCGCATCCCAGCACAGCCCCTGTGTGAGTTGATATGCGACTCTGTGCTGGCTGCAAAGAGAGGATGCTTGTTCACACGCCCCTCCCAGCACAGAGGGCTCTCTCGGGCAGGCCCTTCCCAGGATATGGAGCTCACCTAGGCAGGCACCCAGCAGCCCATGGGGCTCATGTGGGCAGCCCCCCCCCCCCAGGGCATGGGGCCCTCCTATGCAGGCACCCCAGCAAGAGACAGCACAAAGGAACCGCGCACGCAGCCCTTTCACAGAGCAGCCCCTGAGCACCTCAGAGCAGGACCTGAGTTAAGAAACAGCAGCTCCTGGTCAGGTCTGTGACCCTGGGCTTCACTCTGTGCGGCCTCCCTCCACTGGCTCGTGCAGAGGCTTCTACTGAACCTGGGGCATGAGGCCTCTCTCTCCACCCTCCTCTCCCTGACTCCTGGAATTCTCTCATGAGGAGTGGGTTTTCTTGAAGTTGCCTCCCACTCATGGGCCAGTTAAAATGATTAGAAAACAAGCCAGAGCTGCAGCCACATGTCCATCCTGACCCCCAGAACCCCACACCTGTTCCTTGGACCGGGCCAGCACAGCAGAACCCATTTTCTGCAACCATGAGCCCCGGATGGGGGACAACTGGCCGATCTGGGCAGCCTGACTCGGCAAGCCAGCCCTTCCCAGGTGTGCCTGGATGGAGGTCTGTAAACACCCTCTCCAGGCAGCAAGAGCACCTACAGGTGCACCTCAGGTCATACTTCCTGTCCCATCAGGGCTGGCAGGGCTGGGCTGGCAGTTGGGAGCGGGGAGTCATGCCCTGCGTGTGGCCCGGTCTGAGTGGGCCTCCGTTGGACCTTTCGCAGGAGTTACCTGGCTGCCACCTGCCAAGGAAGATGATGTGTTATCTGCACCTGTTGTTGGAAGTTCTCCACAGACAAAAGTGAGTAAGCAAGAAAAAAAGCAGTGGGGGACAAGAGAGGAGGGGTAGCTCAGGCAGGTGAATGGAAAGTTTCCAGAAGAACGTGCAAGCCAGGACCATCCTGTGTGGCCTGCAACTCAGCATGCGTGCTGTCACTGGTGGGGCTCCAAGCCCTTTCCTCCAGCCTTTAGGGTCCTTGCACGTATTCAGGTGTTTTACATGCGAAGGGTGAATACACTTCAGGAGCAGCTAACCTGGGGGTCAGCTAATGTTTACTCAGAGACACCTCCACACGGTCCACCAGCTTTCCAGCGAGGACACTCCCTGTGGGGGGCTGCTGCCCGCATGGGAGAAAGTCTCCCGACTCTGACCACCTTCAGAATTCTGCTCATCAGCGTAGCAAGTGTCCCGACAGGGTTTTCACCTGTGTAACAGCTGGGTTCTTAATTAACGATCTGAATGGTGACATTGAAGGTCCTCAGTCAGGAGATTGAAATGCTTCAAACCACCCTTCCTTTCATATACAGGTGTAAGAACCTGGAGAGGCCGTGTGCAGCCGGCACCCTTACGGACGGGCTCCAGACTTGTCCCCTCAGCATTCTAGGGTCCAGCCACTGCTTTAGGACTTCTGGTGGTCCACTGCAGACTCTAAGCATTCCATGACCCAGCCTTTATCTGCCTTTAATGAGATCCACACTCCCAGGAGTCTATAGGGCAGGATCTGTGTGGCTGTCCTGTGGCTTTTGTGACAAATGACAACAAGCTGGGGGGTTTAAAACAACACAAATTCATCCTCCCCCAGTCCTGGAGACCAGATATCTGAATCAAGGTGTGGGCAGGGCCATGCTTCCTCCGGAGGCTCCAGGGAATGGTCCTTCTCGCCTCTACCTGATTCTGAGGGGTCTGGGCATCCCTGGGCTTGTGGCCACATCCCTCCCATCTCCGCCTCCGTCTTCTTGTGGCTTCTCTCTGTGTCTGTGTCTCTCCTCTTCTGTCTCATATAAGGACACTGTCATTGGATTTGGGGCCACCCTGATCCAGGATGACCTCATCTCAGATTCTTCACTAGTTCTGCAAAGACCCTTTCTTCAGATAATGTCCCTTCATACATTCCGGGGGACACATCTTTTGGGGCCACCATTCAACCCACTATCTTTGTGTAAAATAACCCTCTCATGTTAGGAGATGTCTGAGGTCCCATATAACGGGCACGGCACCAGACATGCGGGTGGGGTTGTAGAGAGAATGAGCCCTGGAGACATGATGGGGTGGGTCAAGGCCATGTGGCCTGGGTGGCCAGGCTACTTCCCAGCTTACCTTTCATTTTTTCACTTTGATTATGGGGCAGTGTTGGCCTGGCCACGGGGTTTTGTTTGTTTTTAAGCAGTCAGATTGTCAGTCTTTCTGTGTGGTTTCTCGACTTTTGACATATTTGAAAAAGCCTTCCCTATTCTGATAATATAAAAATTGCTATCCCTAGAGCTCTTCTACAACTACTATGTTTTGGTTTTTAGTTTCACATCTTTGGTCCAACTGGAGTGCGTGTGTGTATCAGGTGTGAGATAGGAGGCTTTTCTCCTAGATGATTACTAATTTTCTCAATACCAGTCAATAAAAGATCCCTTTTCCCCAACTGTCTGCAATATTATTCTTCTACTAAAATCACGTATGCTTTGGGGTCTATGTCTGGCATTTTTATTGTTTTGTTCATCTGTCTGAGAATCCATGCATCAGTGCCGTTCCAAGGCAGATGTCTTTTCACACTTGTGAGATCTTTGAATCAGGAGTCATCTAACAAGTCGCAGGCTCTTAGGCGGTGTTTTTCTCCGTGGCACTCAAACCAGTGATGCACCTTATAATACAGATTCAACAAAATGGAAATAATTGTGGCTTTAAAATACGGTTTACCTCCTGGTAGGCCTTATCACACCTCATTGCTCGTCCCCACTTTTTTTTCCCTCAGGGGTTTCCTAGGTATTCTTGATCATTTATCTGTATGAAATTTAGAATCAGATTATTCTAAAAATAAATCTGAATGGTTTTTTATTTTAAAGCTGTACATATTTATTTTATTTTATTTTATTTTATGGCCACGCCACATGGCTTGCAGGGATCTTAGTTACCCCACCAGGGATCAAACCCGTGCCCCCTTGCGGTGGAAGCACGGAGTCTTAACCACTGGACCGCCAGGGAAGTCCCCTGAATGGGTTTTTAATTAGCATTGCATGAGAAGTGAGAAGAGACTAATGAGAAGTGATATTTATACGACAGTCACACCATTGAGAACACTGTGTGTCTTCACAATGATCCAAGTATTTGTAGGTGTGTATATCCCTCCAGGGGGTGTCAAAGTTTCCTTTATGTTCATTCGGTAAATAGTGGGTGTTTACACTGGAGATGCAGCATAAACACATTTTTTCATCACCCCAAACAAAACACAGAACCCATTAAGCAATCAGTTCAATTCTTCCCTCCGCCTAGATCCTTGCAACCACTAATCTTTTTGTGTCTAAGAATTAGCCTTTTCTAGATATTTGTCCTTTTGTATGCAACTTCTTTCACGGAGCACAATGTTTCTAAGGCTTATGCATATTGTAGCACATATCGTAACATCATTAGTTTTATGGCTGAATGATATTCCATTGTATGTACAGTTGACCTTTGCACAATGCGTGGGTTAGAAGCACTGACCTTCCATGCAGTCAAAAAATCTGTGTACACTTTACAGTCAGCCCTCTGTTTCACATCCACGTATTCAACTACCACAGATCGTGCCATAGTATGTATTTATTGAAAAACATTTGAGTATTAAGTGGGTCCGTGCACTTCAAACCTGTGTTTTTCAAGGGTCAACTGTGTATAACACAGTTTTTTTATCCATTCATCTACAGATGAACACTTGGGTTGTTTCTACTTTTTGGCTATTGTGAATAATGCTGCTGTGAACTTTCATGTACAAGTATCTGAGTCCCTGTTTGCAGTTCTTTTGGGTATAGACCTAGGAGTAGAATTACCAGGTCATATGGTAATTTTAACTTTTTGAGGAACCACCAAACTGTTTTCCACAGTGGCTGCATCATTTTACATTCTTACCAGCAAGGTACAGTGTTTCAATATCTCCACGTTCTCCCCAACACTTGTTAATCCTATCTTTTTTTTTTTTGTTTTGTGGTACGCGGGCCTCTCACTGTTGTGGCCTCTCCCGTTGCGGAGCACAGGCTCCGGACGCACAGGCTCAGCGGCCATGGCTCACTGGCCCAGCCGCTCCGTGGCATGTGGGATCTTCCCGGACCGGGGCACGAACCCGTGGCCCCTGCATCGGCAGGCGGACTCTCAACCACTGCACCACCAGGGAAGCCCAATCCTCTCTAATCTTGTTATTTTCTGTTGTGGCTGGTTTTTAAATTACAGCTATTTTAGATGTAAGGTGGTTGGTTTCTCATTGTGGTTTGGATTTGCATTTCTCTAATGACAAATGACATTTCTCTAATGACAAACCAAATGTGGTTTGGTTAAGTATCTTTTCATGAGCTTAGTACACGCAGTACAAGTTAATTTAAGGGTACAGTTTTATGACATGACAAACATATACACCCATGTTAACGACCACCACAATCAAGATACAGAATACTTCCATCACCCCAAAATATTCCCTTGTCCCCTTCCCAACCATTTCCATCAGCACCAGGCAACCAATGATCTGCTTGTCTCCAAAGATTAGATCTACTTTTCCAGAATTTCACACAAGTCGAATCATGTATATTCCTTTGGGTCCAGCTGTTTTGGTTTAGCATAATATTATTGATATTCATGAATATTGTGTGTACCAGCAGTTCATTCCTTTATAAAGCTAATATTACATTGTATAGACGTAAGTTGTTCAGCTATTGGATATTTGGGTTCTTTCCAAGTTTGGGTTATTTTGAGTAAAACTGTTGTAAATATTCGTGTGCAAGTCTTTGTCCACATATCTTTCATTTCCTTTGACCAAAAAAAAAAAAAAAAAATCCTAGAACTAGAATTGCTAGGTCATATTGTATGAACTGTTTCAAGAAACTGCTCGACTGGTTTCCAAAGTGTTGGTACCATTCCCACCAGTGGTGGATGAGAGGCCCCGTGGTGGGGACTTCCTTGGTGGCACAGTGGTTAGGACTCCATCCTCCCAATGCAGGGGGCCCAGGTTCCATCCCTGGTCAGGGAACTAGATCCCACATGCTGCAGCAACTAAGAGTTCTCATGCCACAACTAAGAAGCCCGCCTGCCACAACTAAGATTCGGTGCAACCAAATGAATATATATATATATATATTTTTTTTTTTTTTTTTAAGATGTTGGGGGTAGGAGTTTTATTAATTAATTTATTTATTTTTGCTGTGTTGGGTCTTCATTTCTGTGCGAGGGCTTTCTCTAGTTGTGGCAAGCTGTGACTTGGCCCTCCCTGAGCGCCCCAAACCTGCACAGCCATAGCCTAGAGTTGTGTCTCCAGCAATAGGACACCCTACCCCTTTGCTTTGGTGTCACCTGTGGTGAGAGACAGGCTTGAAATGAGCTGTTCAAATGGTGTCTTAGTGGTTGATAAAAGTCTAGTTTTTTGAGGTTGAGCAGAAGGACACTTAAAACCAAACGTGAGTGTAAAACAGCACTTACGGGCTTCCCTGGTGGCGCAGTGGTTGAGAGTCCGCCTGCCGATGCAGGGGACACGGGTTCGTGCCCCGGTCCGGGAGGATCCCACATGCCGCGGAGCGGCTGGGCCAGTGAGCCATGGCCGCTGAGCCTGCGCGTCCGGAGCCTGTGCTCCGCAACGGGAGAGGCCACAACAGTGAGAGGCCCGCGTACCGCAAAAAAAAAACACACAAAAAACCCAGCACTTACTGGTGTGGGTTCTCCCTCTGCATAATAGGGAAGAAGGCTCTGTATTCTATTACAAGTTAATCACTAAAGGGACGTTGCCTGTGAGCTTCAATTATATACATAATGGCCCATCTCTGGGAACCCTGCCTCCCAGGTAATGAGCATTAAGCTAAAATACTTTTGTTTAGCTCAGGGGAAACATCCTTCCCAGACCCACCTGTGAATGACTGCAGGGAGGAAGAAATTAACGCCTCCCCTCTGGAGGCTGATGGGAACCAGGAAGTGTTTGACTTTACTCCCTCCCCTTTTAGTCTAAAAGTCTGAATTCTAACTCAGGCAAGATGGTTCTTTGAGGGAGCACATCTACCATCTTCTCCGTCTGCTGGCTTTCTGAATAAAGTTACTGTTCCTTGCCCCAGCAACTCACCTCTCAATTTACTGGCCTGTTGTGTGGTGAGCAGTACAAGCTTGGACTCGGTAATAAATTTTGACAAACCAGCTGGGAACCTTGTTGCTCGTGGCCAGCTGGCCCCAGTTGGGGAGTTTTGGGGTAAGGCCCTAGCAGCCGTCGGGACCACTTGTCCTGAGGATCTTCCCTTCAGAATTCCCCGAAGTGGCACTGGCTGCCCCAGCGCTTGGCAGTTAGAGCAAGGAATTGGCATTTGGGAGCTGACTGCCTCCATACAGTAGGGTAAGTTGTACCAGTGTATACAGCCAGAAACTTCACTTCCTCTCCGTTTGGGGCTTCTTCTCCGGAATAAGCCAATTTGTTTTGTATTTGAGTGGGATAACCTGGTGGAGAGAGGAGAGAGTTTTTGGACTTTTACCCGATTTGTGAACCAGTTTGTTTCTCTGGATGCTAGCATTTGTGTGTGCCGTTTGTGTTTTGTTTGTCTTTAAAAATGGGGAATGTTTCAACTATCCCTAAAGCAAGTTCTATGAGGAGCATTTTGGATAAGGGATCTGATTACAGCTATGAACCCATGGGTGAGAGGAAGATGATATTTTTTATTGTAACAGTGGGTGGCCACAGCACCTGTTACAATCCACACGGGGGTTTAAGCAGGGTTATCTTGGGACCCTGTGCACCATGTACTGTTACCCTTACTATGTTAATTATGTTGTTTATGGTCTCCTGTGTCATTGGTATACGTAAAATCCCAAGCCCAAACTTGAGGGTTTATTTAGGATTTCCTCTTTGTTCTTTGGGTTTTTTGTTTCATTTTGTTTGGTACTCTTTCTTCATTTACAGCCAAATCAGTGTTGTGATACTCAAAACTTTTACTGATGTCAAATGGAGGTAAGGAACAGGAAAAAAACCTGTCTGTTCTTGTCCAAAAGAGGGACATTCTGAGGAAGAAAAGTTCTACTTGGTTCCTAAAATCACCAAAAGCTACAAATAGAAATAGAAGTGTCTTTCTCATAAATATCCGTCAAAAGAGTTTAGCTGGGCTTCCCTGGTGGCGCAGTGGTTGAGAGTCCGCCTGGCGACGCAGGGGACGCGGGTTCGTGCCCCGGTCTGGGAAGATCCCACGTGCCACGGAGCGGCTGGGCCCGTGAGCCGTGGCCGCTGGGCCTGCGCGTCTGGAGCCTGTGCTCCGCAACGGGAGAGGCCACAACAGTGAGAGGCCCGCGTGACACAAAAAAAAAAAAAAAAAAAAGTTTAGCCATCCAGACAGGTGACCTTGATTTGTCCTATCTGCTAGAAACCCAATTTGAATCCAGCCTCTTTTGTAACTGATGGGTTTTACATTGTTGTACCTGATTCATGGCTGAAATCTTGGAATGGGAACTGTGAGGTCCCTGTGTTTGTTTGTGTGTTTGTACATATGTTACAGAGGAGTGGCCAAAATTAATTAATTGCCAAAATTAATTTGTAAAAGAGCTCTATTTAATTAGCTTAAAGGAAATTAAGTGCTTACACAAATACTCAAATATAAAAGAAACTGGCCAGAATGAGTTTCAGGTTCACATGATCTAGGAAATATTCAGTATTGAATTAATATCTGGTGTTAAAGTTAGCTTAAGCTTGTTGGTTTGATACAGATATGTCTTTAGAGTCAGCAACCTTAAGTATACTACTTTTATTGTACCCACATTTACTAGAAATCAAGCAAGACCTTATTATTCCTGTTACAAAATTTGTCAGCAAGAAAAATAACAATGTGACAAAGAGTTTTGGGTAAACTCTATGGGAATAAAACTTGGGGAATGTCTAGTCTTTCCAGATTTTTGTAATTTGAAACTAAGTTCTAAGGTAAGACTGAACTTAATTTAAAAAATCTTAAAGTGGTACAAAACCTGAATTTGGTTCTCTAAGAGGACAAAGTTTTCTTAAAATATTGAACTGCTTTTGGTAATACATTGTGAGTTTCTTTAACTGATCTGTATTTGCTATTGAGATCTTTTATTATCACTGGTTAAAACTTTCTGATATTTTTGACAAAATTTCCAAAGATCAAGTTGACCTCTGGCTAACTTTGGTGTTTTCCAGAGGGTCTCTGAATCACCTCAAATTAGTTTCTCTCCATCTTAGAGAGAGAAACATTAAACTAATTGGGCTTATTTGGTGTAGTTGAATTGCATGGAAGGCATTGTGAAGTGAGTGGTGATAAAACTTCTAAGATTGTATCATATAGGTAAACGTTATTAATATACATGTTCTAGAAATTATATGGAACGCCTAGAATTCTGGTGTATACCAGTAAATGATATCAGTCATAATTTTAGTAATTATCTTAAATTGTTTGTTACAGCCGTAATCAAGTTTCTGTTCCGTTGCACTGTAATCCCAGTTGGTTGGTACCGAAGCAAAAAGGCATCATTTTAATGGTTAGATGATCAATTGCTACCTATGGTTTTACAGTGGCTTTTGAAAGACTATTTTGTGAAGAAGCGGGAAAAATGATGAAATCCTTTATATGCAAGCATTTGTACTACTAGCAGGGAAAATAAAAGGAAGAGAAAGAGAGTGAGAATATGTTGCTGCAAACCTTAGCTCCTCTGGCTGAGCTAGCTGTCCCAGCCACTCTGGCCATTATGCCAATATACCCACCCCTTCCACCGCTTTCTGTTCCTACCCAGCCCCAGTTCCTGATTCTGGGGCTCAGGACTTCCCCTCCTTATAGGGATCAATGAGAAAATCCTGTGTTAGTTTCTGGGGCACAGGGACTTGGTCTGGTATCACCATCTAAGACCCAACAGGGCACCCAATTTGGGCCAGGAGCCACTTCCGGGATAGGGCAATTTCCCTTATGCCATTATCTCATAGGGGGCCTAAATTCAAATGGCCAGCCAGCTGGGTTTCTCAGACTTGTTTAATTGGAAAGATTGCAGCCCTCCTTATAGGGAGGATCCTCTACACCTGAAGCCCACTTGGCAGCACCCACAGCTGAACCAAATTGGAACTACAGTGAGGGAAGAAAGCCTTTATTAGAGTACTATTTATTAGTGGTCTTGTGCATCTTGGCAGGGCTTTGAAAAAGGAAACCAAAGCAAAAGGGTTTAAACAAAATTCAAGAAATTCAGCAAAACAAATGAAGACCTCTCTGAATTTTTGGAAAGGATATATCAGAACTACAAACATCATACTAATGCAGATCCTGAGGCCCCTGAAAATACTAGAATGGTAAATTTGACCTTTTGGGGCAAAGTGCCTCAGATATCAGAAGAGAGTTACAGAAATTAGATGGTACATTTGGAATGTACCATCTTCTCAACTGGTAGATGTTGCTTTCAAAGTATTCAACAGGAAACAACAACAGAAGAAAGAAGATGCAATAAGAAACACCACTTTTCTGGCAGTCGCATTGGATTCCCGGAAGGCGAGTAACTTGAAGAGAGGTAAGCCACTATTGGGGAAAGAACAATGTGCTTACTGTAAGGAGGAAGAACATTGGAAAATAGATTGCCCTAGGCCAAAGCAGAAGAACAGCAGAAGACAAGAGGCTCTCATATGGTAGAAAGAGAGGAACACTCTGAATGAAGAGGCCCAGGGACTCCCTTGGACTTGAGGTACCTAATTCCCCACAGGAGCCCAGGTAAAATTGACAGTGGGGAATGAACTGATTCACTCTACAGAGCTCTTTCCCCCAAAGTCTTAAAAATAACCAGGGTCTTCCCTGGTGGTGCACTGGTTAAGAATCCGCCTGCCAATGCAGGGGACGCAGGTTCGATCCCTGGCCCGGGAAGATCCCACATGCTGCAGAGCAACTAAGCCCATGCACCACAACTACTGAGTCCACGCTCTAGAGCACATGAGCCACAAGTACTGAGCCTGCATGACACAACTACTGAAGCCCGTGTGCCTAGAGGCCTTGCTCTGCAACAAGAGAAGCCACGACAATGAGAAGCCCACACACTGCAATGAAGAGTAGCCCCTGCTAGCCGCAACTAGAGAAAGCCCGCGCACAGCAATGAAGACCCAACACAGCCAAAAAAACCCCCCAAAAAACCCCCAAAGACTGCTGTCAGACCTCCCCAGAAGGGAACTCAACAAAGAGGAACCTGGCCCACCAAGGACTGAAAGATAGACTTTACTCAAATGCCTCAAACTGCAAGAAATTTCAGATAACCTGCTAGTGTTCGCATGGATACTTTTTCAGGATGGGTGGAAGCATATACCACCTGGACAGAAAATCTCAGAAGTGGTTAAAGCCCTCCTTAGGGAAATTATCCCCGATTTAGATTAAGGTATTAAAACTACATTCATGCTGGAGACCACAATCAACAGGAAAAACCAAGAAAATGAATCATACATTAAAAAGGAATGTTGCTTAAATATGTCAAGAGGCTAACTTAACTTGAGATAAGGCCTTGCCAGTTGCCCTGCTATGGATCAGTGGTTCCCAGAAGCAAGCTTAACTTGCTTAACTTAAAAATATTGCATGGCAGCCACTCCAGGTTTCTGCCCAGGCAAGAGAATCTATAACTGCTAAAAGACCTAGAAGTTGCCAGTTACCTTACAACTTTGGGAACTATGCTAACCTCTGTTCATGAGTTTGCCTCCAACAGGTCTGCCTATCCAACTGAAATAGATAGTAATTCCATTGTAGCTGGAGAAGGGTCAACCAATTTGTTTAACTTCGTCCAAATAAATAGCCCAGGAATTTAGTATACGTATTGGGAACTGGAACAAAAACCCCAAGTTCAATTACAAATTAGACAACAGAGTGCTAAGAGGTTTCACTGGGTTCAGATAGTTGTAGATAAAAAAAGGACTGACTAAAGATTCCAAGGAATATTTGGCACCTCCTTTCAGCGGGAAGTAACCAGAGTGGTCTTTGTCCCTTTCCCACAAGGTTGTGGAATGGACATTGACAGTGGGGAATTGTAATAGGGAAGAAGATTTTGTATTCTATTACAAGTTAATCACTAAAGGGATGTTGCCTGTAAGCTTAAATTATACACAATTGGCCCGTCTCTGGGAACCCTGCCTCCCAGGTAATGAGCATGAAGCTAAAATATCTTTGTTTAGCTCACAGGAAACATCCTGACCAGGCCCACCTGTGAATGACTGCAGGGAGGAAGAAAGTAACACATCCCTTCCAGAGGCTGATGGGAACCAGGAAATGTTTGCCTCTACTCCCTCCCCTTTTAGTATAAAAGAAGCCTGAATTCTAACTCAGGCAAGATGGTTCTTTTGGGGCATGAGTCCACCACCTTCTCAGTTTGTCCGTTTTCTGAATAAAGTCGCTATTCCTTGCCCCAACGTTGCTGTTCCTTGCCCCTACAAATTGTCTCTCGATTTATTGTTTTGTTGTGCAGTGAGCAGTATGAACTTGGACTCAGTAATATGCACGCTGATTTCTCAACCCAGCTCCAGATGGTCTAGGAAAAAGTGTCCCTGCTGCTGCATCCAACCCTCAGGCTGACCTCTCTCATGTGCCCTGTGCTGCTCCAGCTCCCAGCCAGTTAGGAGGTGTCTTTTAGCTGCCGTTGGAACCTTTGAGGTACCTATGATGAACTATGCCCCAGAGAGAGAACTCTGGAACATTAGACAGTAGAGGCACTTGTGTTGAATTCAGACCCATCCACTGGTGGCAAAGAGGCTGTATAGACCCTGAACGACAGAACCCCTCTGATACTCTAGCCCTCATGGCACAAGAATGGGACACATAGTCTTTACAATGGTCACTGAATATCGCCTGCCATAGCAGTAAACAAAGGATGTTGCAGCCATCAAGCCATCACATTACAGCTGCCCTAATGGTGAGACCTGAGAGAACTCAGGAGAGAAACAGGATGCCCGCCATCTAGCAGTCAACTGCTGCAGCCACCCCTGATGATGCCCACTGAGGAGACTTAGGATAAGAAAGCATAGGATACTGGCCCCAGACAGCTGAGGTGCATCATCAAAGGAATGATTTCAGTAAGCCTAGACCCTTCCATCTTCCCATACACAGAAAAGCACTAAATTCCTTAACTTGAGATATCTGGTTTTTGTTACAATAATTTTTGATGTTCCGACTCCCTGGTCTTTGTTGCAAAAACTCTTCTATATCCTGGTTCCTCCCTTACCTCTTCAGAGCAGTCTCTCAGCGTTATCTGAGATGCTGTGTCCCAGGCTTAAGTCCTCAGTTGTGTCTGCTGAATAAAACAATTCTCAACTTTTAGGTTGTGCTTTTTTTTTTTTTTTTTCCAGTCAAAGGCCTCACAAGTTCATGGGAATTTTTCTTCTCTTTACTGCAAGTTTTATGCAAATTGCTAACAGCTGGATTCAGATGCCTTTTACAAAAACACAAAGGACAGCCTGGGCCACCACACCTGGTAAATACTCAACAGACCTCTGAGGGTACTGCTAGGTGTTACCTAAAGTTAAACACCAGTAAAATCTCCTGGCAGTACTGAACCCTTTTCTTTCCTCTCAGGGGGTCTCCAAAGGTATACGTATTCCAAATGGGACCCAAAACCAATAAGCCTTTTTATAGCTTAACCGCGGACAAAAAGATGTCACTAAAGGTGAGAAAAGAGCAGCTCCTGTGATCCAGAGACACTCCCAAAAACAGACAAAAGAAAGAGTAGATGAACAAGAGAAATGGTTTATTTACTTCTTTTCTTTTTTAAATTTTATTTATTTATTTATTTTTAGGCTGCATTGATTCTTCGTTGCTGCATCCGAGCTTCCTTTAGTTGCAGCAAGCAGGGGCTACTCTTCGTTGTGGTGCACAGCCTTCTCATTGCGGTGGCTTTTCTTGTTGTGGAACATGGGCTCTAGGTGCGTGGGCTTCAGTAGTTGTGGCACGCAGCCTCAGTAGTTGTGGCTCATAGGCTCTAGAGTGTGGGCTCAGTAGTTGTGGCGCATGGCCTTAGTTGCTCCACGGCATGTGGGATCTTCCCAGACCAGAGATTGAACCCGTGTCCCCTGCATTGGCAGGCGGATTCTTAACCACTGTGCCACCAGGGAAGTCCCAAATGGTTTATTTCTATGCACACAGGAGCCAATCAAGAAAGTATCTAACATGTTTCACGGTGAAGGTTAAAGGCTTATAAACCTAACTTAATAGGTGAAAGGGAGAAGGGAGAATTGGCTTCTATGGGAAGAACATTTAAGTTTTTTCAGGAGAGACAAAGGGATTCTTTGGAAAACAATGGGATATAAGAAAGTTTGTGATAATGTTTGTCTGTACAAGGATGAGTGATCTTTGCATCTCCTTCAGGGTCATAAAAAATGCCATAGAAGGGACTTATGGTAGGGGTATTCTTGGTCATTTTCCTGGGAATAGAAGCTACCCTGAAGAGGGAAAGTATGGCCATGGTCATTTCTCAGAAGTTTCTGCTTTTATTCAGAAAAGAGGAGCTCCAAGAAGCCTTTCTTTCTAAATCTTTTGAATCTCCAACTATCTTCAGCTTAAATTGTCCTTATACCAGCCATAGGATTCTGCCTGGCTGTCCATACCTCCAACTTTGTTCTTTTTCAAGATTCATTGAGCCCCTTGTGTTTTCCACATGAATTGTAGATTGATTGTCCATTTCTGCAAAACACCATCTGGAATTTTGGTAGGGATTCTTTGAATCTTTACATCTCTTCATGGAGTATTGCCGTCTTAATAGAATTAAGCCTTCTGATCCGTGACCGTGGATTATGTTCCATGAATGTAGGTCTTTTTTCATTGATCTCAACCAGCCATTGTAGTTTTCAGTGTAGAAGTCATGGACTTCTTCCTTACCTCTGTTGGATGATGATTCAGAACACACACAACCTCCTGGAGAAACTGACCCCAACCCTGCCGTGTTCTGCCACCTAGCTGGCCTGTGACTGAGTCACCAAAAGGTTTTGTTCTTTCTTCGATTTTTTAAATTTTAATTTTATATTAGAGTATAGTTGATTTACAATGTTGTGTTAGTTTCAGATGTACAGCAAAGTGATTCAGTTATACCTATACATATATCCATTCTTTTTCAGACTCTCTTCCATATAGGCTATTACAGAATATTGAGTAGAGCTCCCTGTGCTATACAGTAGGTCCTTGTTGATTATCTATTTTATATATAGTGGTGTGTAAAGGTTAAACCCAAACTCCCAATTTATCTCTCTCCCCATCTTTCCCCTTTGGTAACCACAAGTTTGTTTTCAAAGTCTGTAAGTCTGTTTCTGTCTTGTAAATAAGTTCATTTGTATCATTTTTTTAGATTCCACATATAAATGATATCATATGATATTCATCTTTCTCTGTCTGACTTACTTCACTTAGTATGATAATTGCTAGATCCATCCATGTCGCTGCAGGTGGCATTATTTCATTCTTTTCTATGGCTGAGTAATATTCTATTGTATATATGTACCACTTCTTTTTTTTTTTTTTTTTTTTTTTGCGGTACACGGGCCTCTCACTGCTGCGGCCTCTCCTGTTGCGGAGCACAGGCTCCGGACGCGCAGGCTCAGCGGCCATGGCTCACGGGCCCAGCCTCTCTGCGGCATGTGGGATCTTCCCGGACCGGGGCACAAACCCACGTCCCCTGCATCGGCAGGTGGACTCTCAACCACTGCTCCACCAGGGAAGCCTGTACCACTTCTTTATCCATTCCTCTGTTAATGGGCATTTAGGTTGCTTCCACGCCTTGGCTATTGTAAATAGTGATGTAATGAATATTGGGGTCATATCTTTTCTCTTTTTTTTAAAAAAAATAAATGTATTTATTAAAAAAAATTAGTCTTAGATAAGACTGGTTATAATTATTGTAGCACTTTGATGCTATTGAAATATTACTACTGAAAGGATATTCAGTGGACTTAATTGCTATAGTTTCTTTTGGAATCTACAAAGCTTTTCATGAAAAGTTCACATTTTTAAATTATGTATAGTCAAAAATAAGCTAATAGTCTTGAGAATTTTCATGTAGTTTAAACTCTCCCTAAAATGCTATGATTACTAGAGGAAGTTCTAGGGTACCGGTTCTCCAGAGTGGTTCTGCCTTTATTCTGTTATTTGTAGGGCTTCCATCTAAGATTTCATTTGAATAAATGTTCTTTGAAAATCAGTAGGCTCAGAGAGTGTATACGTGACTTAGGCAAAGGAAACTAGACATTACTCTTTTACAAGAAAGGAAACTCGATGAGAACAGTGTTTGAGCTGTGAACAGTACTTACAGGCTTTGATTTGGTGATCTACCCAAGTATTGTTATTCAACTATATTTATAAAGGTGGGGAAGGGGGTGTTGGGTTGGAGCAAGAGTCAGCTACACAGCCACATACCACGTTTGGTTAGCTTTGATTTTTCAGGGGTATTATGGGGGAGGAAAGGGTGATATTCCCAACGTCAGATTTGAATTTATCTGCTCACATTAATACCTCTACATCCCCTTCTTCAATAAAACAAAAAATAAATAAATAAACTGGTGTAGTATTCCTTTGTGTGACCGCACCACAATGTATTTATCCATTTCTGCATTGAGAGAGATTTAGAGTATTTGCAACTTTTTACTATTTAAAAAGCAAATGCAGTGGGCATCCTGGCATATGTCCCTTGAGCACGTGTACTAGTGTTTCTCTAGTATTTGCCTAGAAATCAAATTACTGGGATATAGAATATGCATATCTTCAAGTTAATATTGCAAATGCATTATACTAAAGGTGTACTAACATACTTTCACTAGAAATGTATGAAAATTCCTGTTCCTCTGTCCCTCCCTATCCTCAGTAACACTCAGCAAATATTGTCAGTCTTTAAATTTGCCAGTCATTTGAATGTGAAATAATATCTAATTTGCATTTACAATTACATGTGAGGCAGACATTTTCTCCTGTGTGTGTTGGCCATTTGAGTTTCCTCTTTGAATTGAATGCACATGGCTTTTACCCATTTTTCTTTGGGGTTGTTTTTTTCTCATTTATTTGTAGTGTTTTTAATGTAGTGAGGATACTAGTCCTTTGTTATATGTTTTGCAAAACCCAGTCTTTATTCTCTTACTTTGTGTATGGAGCGTTTTGTTATTTATCCATCTTTTTCTTTATGGTTTGTGTTATTGTCTTTTTTTTCCCACACGCGCACACTGTATTTTATTTTTACAAGAGATAAATAAACTGACACCAAGCATTGTAAATGGATGACCACAACAAAAGCAACAATGATTGCAATTACCAAACATGAAACACACTCATACTATGTCATAATATTGACATTCAATCCAGTAATCCTCCACTGTAACAGCTCCTTTACTTTGCAGTGAAAATTGATTTGTATATTTTTTGCCTGAGTCCTTCTGGGATTTTTTTTTTATTCAAACAGAAATTCACAAAAATTATAATCATCCTCATCAGCTCACTCAGTCCCATGTAACTAATTTTTTTTATCTTGATCTTTTGTTAGCACTTTTATGAATTCATCAGTTTTCCATTAGAGTTCTGAAAATGCTTATTCATTCAGTTCAGCAGTACAGTCAGTTACCAGAAACCTGTACTTGTCAGAGTCTTTTCCATGAATTCCTTGAAGATGAAACCCTTTAATAGGAACATTTTTGCAAAAGCATCAGAGTACACCCAGAACTGTCTGTAAATGACAAAAGACTTAAAAATGACCACAGTTAGATGAAAGTTCATAATAATGCAATTGACAAGGAAATTTAGTTATTTCTGAGATATACATTTTAAAGTAATAACTAGAATTATGACTTATAACATTATACCAGAACATATAAGATTTTTAGAAATTTCATGTAATGTCTGAAACATTTCTATTAACATATTTCCATACAAATAACCCAAAGAAAGTTTAGTATTAGTTGTTTTTGTGTGTTTGTTTTATACTGCAGGTTCTTATTAGTCATCAGTTTTATACACATGAGTGTATACATGTCAATCTCAATCGCCCAATTCAGCACACCACCATCCCCACCCCACCGTGGTGTCCATACGTTTGTCCTCTACATCTGTGTCTCAACTTCTGTCCTGCAGACTGGTTCATCTGTACTCTAGGTTCCACATACATGCGTTAATATATGATATTTGTTTTTCTCTTTCTGACTTACTTCACTCTGTATGACAGTAGTTAGATCCATCCAGGTCTCAACAAATGACTCAATTTTGATCCTTTTTATGACTGAGTAATATTCCATTGTATATATGTACCACAACTTCTTCATCTATTTGTCTGTTGATGGGCATTTAGGTTGCTTCCATGACCTGGCTATTGTAAATAGTGCTGCAGTGAACACTGGGGTGCATGTGTCTTTTTTTGTGTGTGTGTGGTACATGGGCCTTTCACTGTTGTGGCCTCTCCCGTTGCGGAGCACAGGCTCCGGACGCACAAACTCAGTGGGCATGGCTCATGGGCCCAGCTGCTCCGTGGCATGTGGGATCTTCTCAGACCGGGGCATGAACCGTATCCCCTGCATCGGCAGGCAGACTCTCAACCATTGCACCACCAGGGAAGCCCCCATGTGTCTTTTTGAATTATGGTTTTCTCTGGGTATATGCCCAGTAGTGGGATTGCTGGATCATATGGTACTTCTATTTTTAGTATTTTAAGGAACCTCCATACTGTTATCCATAGTGGCTGTATCAATTTACATTCCCACCAACAGTGCAAGAGGGTTCCCTTTTCTCCACACCCTCTCCAGCATTTGTTGTTTGTAGATTTTCTGATGAAGCCTGTTCTAACTGGTGTGAGGTGATACCTCACTGTAGTTGTGATTTGCATTTCTCAATAATTAGTGATGTTGAGAAGCTTTTCATGTGCTTCTTGGTCATCTGTATGTCTTCTTTAGAGAAATGTCTATTTAGATCTTCTGCCCATTTTTGGATTGAGTTGTTTGTTTTTTTAATATTGAGCTGCATGAGCTGTTTATATATTTTGGAGATTAATCCTTTGTCTGATGATTCCTTTGCAAATATTTTCTCCCATTATGAGGGTTGTCTTTTCGTTTTGTTTATGGTTTCCTTTGCTGTGCAAAAGCTTTGAAGTTTCATTAGGTCCCATTTGTTTATTTTTGTTTTTATTTCCATTACGCTAGGATGTGGATCAAAAAAGATTTTGCTGTGATTTATGTCAAAGAGTGTTCTTCCTATGTTTTCCTCTAAGAGTTTGATAGTGTCCCGTCTTACATTAGGTTTCTAATCCATTTTGAGTTTATTTCTGTGTATGGTGTTAGAGAGTGTTCTAATTTCATTCTTTTACGTGTAGCTGTCCAGTTTTCCCAGCACCACTTATTGAAGAGACTGTTTTTTCTCCATTGTATATCTTTGCCTCCTTTGTCATAGGTTAATTGACCATAGGTGCATGGGTTTATCTCTGGGCTTTCTATCTTGTTCCATTGATCTATGTTTCTGTTTTTGTGCCAGTACCATATTGTCTTGATTACTGTAGCTTTGTAGTATAGTCTGAAGTCAGGGAGTCTGATTCCTCCAGCTCCATTTTTTTCCTTCAAGACTGCTTTGGCTATTCAGGGTCTTTTGTGGCTCCACAGAAATTTTAAGATGATTGTTCTAGTTCCATAAAAAATGTCATTGGTAATTTGATAGGGATTGCATTGAATCTGTAGATTGCTTTGGGTAGTATAGTCATTTTCACAATATTGCTTCTTCCAATCCAAGAACATGGTATATCTCTCCATCTGTTGGTATCATCTTTAATTTCTTTCATTAGTGTCTTATAGTTTTCTGCATACAAGTCTTTTGTCTCCCTAGGTAGGTTTATTCCTAGGTATTTTATTCTTTTTGTTGCAGTGGTAAATGAGAGTGTTTCCATAATTTCTCTTTCAGATTTTTCATCATTAGTGTATAGGAATTCAAGAGATTTCTGTGCATTAATTTTGTATCCTGCTACTTTACCAAATTCATTGATTAGATCTAGTAGCTTTCTGGTGGCATTTTTAGGCTTCTCTATGTATAGTATCATGTCATCTGCAAACAGTGACAGTTTTACTTCTTCTTTTCCAATTTGTATTCCTTATATTTCTTTTTCTTCTCTGATTGCCGTGGCTAGGACTTCGAAAACTGTGTTGAATAATAGTGATGACAGTGGACATCCTTGTCTTGTTCCTGATCTTAGAGGAAATGCTTTCAATATTTCACCATTGAGAATGATGTTTGCTGTGGATTTGTCGTATATGGCCTTTATTATGTTGAGGTAGGTTCCTCTATGCCCACTTTCTGGAGAGTTTTTATCATAAATGGGTGTTGAATTTTGTCAAAAGCGTTTTCTGCATCTATTGAGATGATCATATGGTTTTTCTTCTTCAATTTGTTAATATGGTGTATCAATTTGATTGATTTTTATGTATTGAAGAATCCTTGCATCCCTGGGATACAACCCACTTGATCATGGTGTATGATCCTTTTAATGTGTTGTTGGATTCTGTTTGCTAGTATTTTGTTGAGGATTTTTGCATCTATATTCATCAGTGATATTGGTCTGTAGTTTTCTTTTTTTGTAGTATCTTTGTCTGGTTTTGGTATCAGGGTGGTGGTGGCCTCATATGAATGAGTTTGGGAGTGTTCCTTCCTCTGCAATTTTTGGAAGAGTTTGAGAAGGATGGGTGTTACCTCCTATCTAAATGTTTGATAGAATTCACCTGTGAAGCCATCTGGTCTTGGACTTTTGTTTGTTGGAAGATTTTTAATCACAGTTTCAATTTCAGTGCTTGTGATTGGTCTGTTCATAGTTTCTATTTCTTCCTGGTTCAGTCTTGGAAGGTTATACCTTTCTAAGAATTTGTCCATTTCTTCCAGGTTGTCCATTTTATTGGCATAGAGTTGCTTGTAGTAGTCTCTTAGGATGTTTTGTATTTCTGTGGTGTCTGTTGTAACTTCTCCTTTTTCATTTCTAATTTTATTGATTTGAGTCCTCTCCCTTTTTTTTTCTTGATGAGTCTAACTAATGGTTTATCAATTTTGTTTATCTTCTCAAAGAACCAACTTTTACTTTTATTGATCTTTGCTATTGTTTTCTTTGTTTCTATTTCATTTATTTCTGCTCTGATCTTTATGATTTCTTTCCTTCTGCTAACTTTGGGTTTTGTTTGTTCTTCTTTCTCTAGTTCCTTTAGGTGTAAGGTTAGGTTGTCTACCTGAGGTTTTTATTGTTTCTTGAGGTAGGCTCGTATAGCTATAAACTTCCCTCTTAGAACTGCTTTTGCTGCATCCTATAGGTTTTGGATCATCGTGTTTTCATTTTGATTTGTCTCTAGGTATTTTTTGATTTCCTCTTTGATTTCTTCAGTTATCTCTTGGTTATTTAGTAATGTAGTATTATTTGGCCTCCATGTGTTTGTGTTTTTTACGTTTTTTTCCCTGTAATTCATTTCTAATCTCATAGTGTTGTGGTCAGAAAAAATGCTTGATAAGATTTCAGTTTTCTTAAATTTACTGAGGCTTGATTTGAGACCCAAGATGTGATCTATCCTGGAGAATGTTCCATGCACACATGAGAAGAAAGTGTAAACTGCTGTTTTTGGATGGAATGTCCTATAAATATCAATTAAATCTATCTGGCCTATTGTGTCATCTAAAGCTTCAGTTTCCTTATTTATTTTCATTTTGGCTGATATTTCCATTGGTGTAAGTGAGGTATTAAAGTCCCCAAATATTATTGTGTTACTGTCAATTTTCTCTTTTAGAGCTGTTAGCAGTTGCCTTAAATATTGAGGTGTTCCTCTGTTGGGTGCATATATATTTATAATTGTTATATCTTCTTCTTGGGTTGATCCCTTGATCATTATGTAGTGTCCTTCCTTGTCTCTTGTAACATTCTTTATTTTAAAGTCTATTTTATCTGGTATGAGTATAGCTACTCCAGCTTTCTTTTGATTTCCATTTGCATGGAATATATTTTTCCATCCCCTCACTTTCAGTCTGTATGTGTCCCTAGGTCTAAAGTGGGTCTCTTGTAGACAGCATATATATGAGTCTCATTTTTGTATCCATTCAGCAAGCCTATGTCTTTTGGTTGGAGCATTTAATCCATTCACGTTTAAGGTAATTATCGATATGTATGTTCCTGTGACCATTTTCTTAATTGTTTTGTTTTTGTTTTTGTAGGTCCTTTTCTTCTCTTGTATTTCCCACTTAGAGAAGTTCCTTTAGCATTTGTTGTAGAGCTGGTTTGGTGGTGCTGAATTCTCTTAGCTTTTGCTTGTCTGTAAAGCTTTTGATTTCTCCATTGAATCTGAATGAGATCCTTGCTGGGTAGAGTAATCTTGGTTGTAGGTTTTTCCCTTTCATCACTTTGAATATATCATGCCACTCCCTTCTGGCTTGTAGAGTTTCTGCTGAGAAATCAGCTGTCAACTTTATGGGAGTTTCCTTGTATGTTATTTTTCATTTTTCCTTTGCTGCTTTCAATAATTTTTCTTTGTCTGTAATTTTTACCAATTTGATTACTATGTGTCTCAGCGTGTTTCTCCTTGGGTTTATCCTGTATGGGACTTGCTGTGCTTCCTGGATTTGGGTGGCTATTTCCTTTCCCATGTTAGGAAAGTTTTTGACTATAATCTCTTCAAATATTTTCTCTGGTCCTTTCTCTCTCTCTTCTTCTGGGACCCCCTATAATGCGAATGTTGTTGTGTTTAATGTTGTCCCAGAGGTCTCTTAGGCTGTCTTCATTTCTTTCATTCTTTTTTCTTTATTCTGTTCCACAGCAGTGAATTCCACTATTCTGTCTTCCAGGTCACTTATCCGTTCTTCTGCCTCAGTTATTCTGCTATTGATTCCTTCTAGTGTAGTTTTCATTTCAATTATTGTATTGTTCATCTCTGTTTGTTTGTTCTTTAATTCTTCTAGATCTTTGTTAAACATTTCTTACATCTTCCTGATTTTTGCCTCTATTCTTTTTCGAAGGTCCTGGATTATCTTCACTATCATTATTCTGCATTCTTTTTCTGGAAGGTTGCCTATCTCCACTTCATTTAGTTATTTGTCTGGGGTTTTATCTTGTTCCTTCATCTGGTACATAGCCCTCGGTCTTATTGTGTTGTCTATATTTCTGTGAATATGGTTTTTGTTCCACAGGCTGCAGGATTGTAGTTCTTCTTGCTTCTGCTCTCTGCCCTCTGGTGGATGAGGCTATCTAAGAAGCTTGATGGGAGTGACTGGTGGTGGGTAGAGGTGACTGTTGCACTGGTGGGCAGAGCTCAGTAAAACTTTACTCCACTTGACTGCTGATGGGTGGGGCTGGGTTCCCTCCCTGTTGGTTGTTTGGCCTGAGGCAACCCAACACTGGAGCCTACCTGGGCTCTTTGGTGGGGCTAATGACAGACTCTGGGAGGACTCACACCAAGGAGTACTTCCTAGAACTTCTGCTGCCAGTGTCCTTGTCCCCACGGTGAACCACAGCCACCCCCCACCTCTTCAGGAGACCCTCCAACACTAGCAGGTAGTTCTGGTTCAGTCTCCCCTGGGTCCCTCCTTCCCCTGGGTCCCGATGTGTACACTACTTTGTGTGTGCCCTCCAAGAGTGGAGTCTCTGTTTCCTCCAATCCTGTTGCAGTCCTGCAATCAATTCTCACTAGGTTTCAAAGACTGATTCTCTAGGAATTCCTCTTCCCGTTGCCAGACCCCCAGGTTGGGAAGCCTGACGTGGGGGCTCAGAACCTTCACGCCAGTGAGTGGACTTCTGTGGTGTAAGTGTTCTCCAGTCTGTAAGTCACCCACCCACCAATTATGGGGTTTGATTTTATTGTGATTGCGCCCCTCCTACTGTCTCACTGTGGCTTCTCCTTTGTCTTTGGATGTGGGGTATCTTTTATGGTGAGTTCCAGTGTCTTCCTGTCGAAGATTGTCCAGCAGCTAGTTGTGATTCTGGTGTTCTCTCAAGAGGGAGTGAGAGCACGTCCTTCTACTCCACCATCTTTGTTCCTCTCTGTGTCCATATGATTTTCCCTGGATATATGCCCAGAAGTGGGATTGCTGGATCATATGGTAGTTCTATTTTTAGTTTTTTAAGCAACCTACATACTGTTCTCCATAGTGGCTGTACCAGTTTGCATTCCCACCAACAGTATAGGAGGACTCGCTTTTCTCCACCCTCTCCAGCATTTATTGTTTGTAGACTTTTTTTTTTTTTTTTTTTTGGCTGTACGTGGGCCTCTCATTGTTGTGGCCTCTCCCATTGCAGAACACAGGCTCCGGACGCGCAGGCTCAGTGGCCATGGCTCACGGGCCCAGCTGTTCCGCGGCATGTGGGACCTTCCCAGACTGGGGCACAAACCTGTGTCCCCTGCATCGGCAGGCGGACCCTCAACCACTGTGCCACCAGGGAAGCCCTGTTTGTAGACTTTTTGATGATGGTCATTCCGACCAGTGTTAGGTGATACCTCATTGCAGTTTTGATTTACGTTTCTCTAATAATTAGTGATGTTGAGCATCTTTTCACGTGTTTTTTGGCCATGTGTATGTCTTCTTTGAAGAAATGTCTATTTAGGTTTTCTGCCCATTTTTTGATTGGGTTGTTTATTATTTTGATATTGAGCTGCATGAGTTGTTTATATATTTTGGAGATTAATCCCTTGTCAGTTGCTTTGTTCACAAATATTTTTTTCCATTCTGTGGGTTGTCTTTGTTTTGTTTATGGTTTCCTTTGCTGTGCAAATGTTTTAAGTTTAATTAGGTCCCATTTGTTTATTTTTGTTTTTATTTTCATTACTCTAGAAGGTAGATCCAAAAAGATATTTCTGCAGTTTCTTTCAAAGAGTGTTCTTCCTATGTTTTCCTCTAACAGTTTTATAGTATCAGATGTTACATTTAGGTCTTTAATCCATTTTGAGTTTATTTTTTGTGTATGGTATTAGAGAATGTTCTAGTTTCATTCTTTTACATGTACCTGTTCAGTTTTCCCAGCACCACTTATTGAAGGGCTGTCTTTTCTCCATTGTATATTCTTGCCTGCTTTGTCATAGATTAATTGACCATAGGTGCATGGGTTTATCTCTGGGCTTTATATCCTGTTCCATTGATCTGTATTTCTGTTTTTGTGCCAGTACCATACTGTTTTGATTACTGTAGCTTTGTAGTGTAGTCTGAAGTCAGGGAGCCTCTTTCCTCCAGCTCTGGGTTTTTTTCCCCCCCCTCAGGATTGCTTTGGCTCTTCAGGGTCCTTTGTGTTTCCATACAGCTTTAAAATTTTTTTATTCCAGATCTGTGAAAAATGCAATTGGTAATTTAATAGGGATTGCATTGACTCTGTAGATTGACTTGAGTAGTATGATCATTTTGACAATATTGATTCTTCCAATCCAAGAATATGGTATATCTTTCCAACTGTTTGTGTCATCTTCAGTTTCTTTCATCAGCATCTTATAGTTTTCAGAGTACAGATCTTTTGCCTCCTTAGGTAGGTTTCTTCCTAGGTATTTTATTCTTTTTGAAGGGATGGTAAATGGGATTGTTTCCTTAATTTCTGTTTCTGATCCTGTGTTGTTAGTGTATAGAAATTTAACAGATTTCTGTGTATTAATTTTATCCTGCAACTTTACCATATTCATTGATGAGCTCTGGTAGTTTTCTGGTAGCATCTTTTAGATTTTCTATGTATAGTATCATGTCATCTGCAAACAGTGACAGTTTTACTTCTTTTCCAATTTGGATTCCGTTTATTTCTTTTTCTTCTCTGATGGGCATGGCTAGGACTTCCAAAAATATGTTGAATAAATGTGGAGAGAGTGGACAACTTTGTCTTGTTTCTGTTCTTAGAGGAAATACTTTCAGCTTTTCACCATTGAGTATGATGTTAGCTGTGGATTTGTCATATATGGCCTTTATTATGTTGAGGTAGTTTCCCTCTATGCCCACTTTCTGGAGAGTTATTATCATAAATGGTGTTGAATTTTTTCAAAAGCATTTTCTGCATCTATTGAGATGATCATATGGTTTTTATTCAAGTTGTTAATGTGCCGTATCACCTTGATTGATTTGTGTATATTGAAGAATCCTTGCATCCCTGGGATAAATCCCACTTGATCATGGTGTATGCTGCTTTTAATGTATTCTTGGATTTTGTGTGCTAGTATTTATTTGAGGGATTTTGTGTCTGTGTTCATCAGTGATATTGGCCTGTAATTTACTTTTTCTGTGGTATCTTTGTCTGGTTTTGGTATCAGGGTGATGGTGGCCTCATAGAATAAGTTTGGAAGTGTTCCTTCCTGTGCAATTTTTTGGAAGAATTTAAGAGGATAGGTGTTAACTCTTCTATAAATGCTCAATAGAATTTGTGTGTGAAGCCATCTGGTCCTGGATCTTTGTTTGTTGGAAGTTTTTAAATTTCAATTTCAGTACTTGTGATTTGTTTGTTCTGTTTCTTTGGTTCAGTCTTGGAAGACTGTACCTTTCTAAGAATTTGTTTCTACTAGGTTTTCCATTTTATAGGCATATTATTGCTTGTAGTAGTCTCTTATGATCCTTTGTATTTCTGTGGTGTCTGTTGTAACTTCTCCTTTACAACAATAAATTAGAAATAAAATTTAGAAATAAAATTAGAAATAAAATTTCTAATTTTATTGGTTTGAGCCCTTTCTCTTTTTTTTCTTGATGAGTCTGGCTGAAGGTTTATCCATTTTGTTTATCTTTTCAAAGAACTAGCTTTTAGTTTCATTGATTTTTTTCTATTGTTTTCTTCTCTGTTGCATTTATTTCTGCTCTGATCTTTATGATTTCTTTCCTTCTACTAACTTTGGATTTTCTTTGTTATTTCTCTAGTTGCTTTAGGTGTAACGTTAGTTTGCTTATTTGGGATTTTTCTTGTTTCCTGAGGTAAGATTATATTGCTATAAACTTCTCTCTTAGAACTGCTTTTGCTGCATCTCATACGTTTTGGATTGTCATGTTTTTATTTGTCTCTAGGTAATTTTTGACTTCTCTTTGATTTCTTCAGTGATCCACTGGTTGTTTAGTAACATATTGTTAAACCTCCATGTGTTTGTGTTTTTTACAGTTTTTTTCCCTTGTAGTTGATTTATAATCTCATAGAGTTTTGGTTGGAGAAGATGATTGATATGATTTCAATTTTCTTAAATTTACCAAGGCTTCCTTTGTGCCCCAACATGTGATCTATACTGGAGAATGTTCCTTGTGCACTTGAGAAGAATATATATTCTGCTGCCTTTCTAATAGTCTGCGTTTGTAATCTCCTCTCCTCATAATTGCTGGTTTTGATATCATATTTTTGTGTGGATGATTTCCTACATTTACTGTATGCTTACCTTTACCAGTGAGCTTTCCTCTTTGTAATTTTCTTGTTTGTAGTTGTGACCTTTTCAGTCTAGAGAAGTCGCTTTAGCATTTGTTGGAAAGCTGATCTGGTGATGCTGAACTCTTAGCTTTTGCTTGTCTGTAAAGCTTTTGATTTCTCCATCAAATCTGAATGAGAGCCTTGCTGAGTACAGTATTCTTGGTTGTAAGTTTTTTTCTTTCATCACTGTAACTATATCATGCCACTCCCTTCTGGCCTGCAGAGTTTCTGCTGAAAAGTCAGTTGATAACCTTATGGGGTTTCCCTTGTGTGTTATTTGTTGCTTTTCCCTTGTTGCTTTTAATATTTTCTCTTTAATTTTTGTCAATTTGATTAATATGTGTCTCAGCGTGTTCCTCCTTGGATTTATCCTGTATGGGACTCTCTGCATTTCCTGGACTTGAGTGTTTCCTTTCCCATGTTAGGGAAGTTTTCAGCTATTATCTCTTCAAATATTTTCTCAGGCCCTCTCTTCTCCTTTTGGGACCCCCTATAATGCAAATATTGGTGCATTTAGTGTTGTCCCAGAGATCTCTTAGACTATCCTCATTTCTTTTCATTCTTCTTTCTTTATTTTGTTCCACAGCAGTGATTTCCACCAATCTGTCTTCCAGCTAACTTATTTGTCCTTCTGCCTCATTTCTTCTGTTATTGATTCCTTCTAGTGTATTTTTCATTTCAGTTATTGTATTGTTCATCTGTGTTTGTTCTTTAAAGCTTCTAGCTCTTTATTAAACATTTCTTGTATCCTCCTGGTCTGTGCCTCCATTCTTTTTCTGAGATCTTCGATCATCTTTACTATCATTACTCTGAATTCTTTTTCAGGTAGATTGCCCCTCTCCACTTAACTTAGTTGTTCTTCTGGGGTTTTATCTTGTTCCTTTGTCTGGAACATATTTCTCTGCCACCTCATCTTGTCTAGCTTTCTGTGTCTGTGGTCTCCGTTCCTCAGTCTGTGGGATTGTAATTCTTCTTGGTTCTGGTATCTGCCTCCCAGTGGGTGAGGGGCTTGTGCAGACTTCCTGGTGGTGGGGATTGGTGCCTGCCCACTGGTGAGTGGTACCAGATCTTGGCCCTTTGGTAGGAAGGGCCATGTCAAGCTGTGTGTTTATAGGCACCTTTTGGCTCAGGACAACTTTAGGCAGCCGATCTGCTGATGGGTGGGGCTGTGTTCCCATCCTGTTGGTTGTTTGGCCTGAGACATCCCAGCACTGGAGCCTGCAGGCTGATGGGTGTAGCCAGGTCTCAGTGCCAAAATAACAACCTCTAGGAAAGCTCACGCTGATGAGCATTCACTGGGGCACCCTCCACCAGTTCCCCTGCCCCCACAGTGAACCACAGCTGACCCCAGCCTCTTCAAGAGACCTTCCAAGACCTGCACGTAGTCTTGCACAGGCTCCCATAGAGTCATTGCCCTGCCCTGGGTCTCAGTGTACCAGAAACTCTGTGCATGCCCTTTAAGAGTGGAGTCTCTGCCTTCTCCAGTCCTGTGGAGTTCCCACACTCAAGCCCCACTGGTCTTCAAAGCCAAACACTCTGGGGGCTTCCCCTCCCAATGCCAGGCCCTAAGGCTCGGGAGCCCAGCATGGGGCTCAGAACTCTCACTCCTGTTGGAGAACCTCTGTGACACAATTACCCTCCAGTTCATGGGTTGCCCACCTGGCAAGCATGGGGCCTGATTATATCATGAAAGTGCCACTTCTACCATCTGGTTGTGGCCTCTTCCCTGTCTTTGGGTGTAGAACATCCTTTTTCATAGGGTTGAGTCTTTTTTGTCAATGGTTGTTCAGCACTTAGTTGTGACCCTAGTGTTTTCATGAGAGGAGGTTAGCTCAAGTCCCTCTACTCTGCCATCTTGTCTCTCTTGTTCTTTCTTTGGTTATTAATTCCTCTAGAATTCATTATTTTACTCTTATAAATGCTTAATGTCCTTGTAATAAGTATTTTAAAAATAAAAAGGAAATAATGTACTTTAATTTCTCCATAGATGTGTGATGAATGGATCACACTTAACATATGATTTTTGCAATGCTCCTGAATTGCACATTTTAAAATTGAAGAACTTTCAGTTTTATTATTTTAAACTTGAAAGATAAAATATAGAATGCTGTAAATAATGTGAAAGAAAAAAATAAAATTAACAAAAACACAAACAGAAACAAGGACAGGGGAAAGGAAGTACAGTTTGGGTAGGAGAGGGTGTTGATAGTGTAGATCCAGAGCTGACAGTGATGGTGGTTGCAGAGCCAAATCTGCCCCTGGGGGTGGCAAATCTGCCCCCTGAAATGGCTCTGGGTCTCCTACATATGCAGGTGCAGGAGCAGCTGCAGTTTCAGTCAGCAGGGGTGTTTCTTCCTGATCTGGCTGTGGGTCTCCTGCAGGTGCATGTTCTTCCTGCCAGACTTGTGGATCCTTACATGGCTCTAGATCTCTTGCAGGATCAGGTACAAGTTCTCTCTGCATTTGTGGATACTACCTGACTCTGTATCTCCTGCAGGATCAGCTTCATGTTCTCACTGCAGGAGTTGTGGATCCTGACCTGGCTCTGGGTCTCCTATAAGAGCAGGTGCAGTTTCTCCCTGCAGGGGTGGTGGATTCTCATCTGGCTCTGGGTCTCACTTTTATTTTTCCCTTGCTTCTGCACCAGCACCTTACTCCTCCAAATGTACAGATGTTCCAGGTAAGCCAGCTTTAATTCTTGTGGAAGTGCTGGAGCTGTGAGAGAAGAAAAGTTTCCCCACATGCCTGCCTTTCTGTGTGCCTTTTCAAGGACAGAAATCTTGAGAATTCCCTGGTGGTCCAATGGTTAGGACTCCATGCTTTCACTACCGTGGCCCAGGTTCAGTCCCTTGTAGGTGAACTAATATCCCGCAAGCCATGCAGCATGGCCAAAAAAAAAAAAAAGACAGAAATCTTCTGAGAGCTTTTCAGAAAAGTCTCAGCCCAGAAAATCACAACCAGATATCTTCTTAGACTGCAGTCTACCAACTGGGTGGTCTGAGCCCAGTCTTTGCTCCTGGCACAAGACCAGTCTCTGGGGATTCCTCCCTGTGTGGCACAGCACGCACCCCTCCCCACACCCTCACACGCACCCACCTCTGGGCTTCTCACCTTCAGTCTCTGCCCTCGGTGGTCTCCAGGTCCTCCAGCTGACTCAGGGGAAAGGTGACACTGTGCCCCAGGTCTGAGCCAAGTGTGCTGAGTGACACAGAAGCCTGGGACAGGACCCTGAAGAGTGGCCTGGGTAGTGTCTGAGCAGGGGGACTTCCCTGTTCATCTCCGGGCCCTGGTTTTGGAGAAGCCTCTATGGCCACACTCACTCGTAGCCTGCCTTGGCCCTTGTTGGCAGTGTGGTGCACCAGCCCCTCACTTGGGGAGATGGATTGAGTGGCCCCATCAACCAGCTCCTCACAGATCGCTGGGGTGGGGCTCTGCGATGACAATCTTTCTTGCAGGCATCTTTGAATTTTACCTTCTTCCTTGGCTTGATTCTTCAATATGCTATGTTCTCAGTTACCATCTTAAGAAATTCTGAAAATGAAACACATCATTACCCTGTGATCCAGCGCTTGAACTCCTTGGTATCAATGGACCCAAGGGAGTCAAACGCTTCCATCTACACAGAAACCTCTGCCGGGATACTATGACTACTTTATTCATAACTGAAAGAACTTGGAGGCAACCAAGGTGTCCTTTGGGAGGTGAATGGACATATACACTGGGTTACATCCATACAACAGAATGTTCTTTGGCACTGAAAAGGAATGAGTGAGATATGGAGTCATGGGGAGACAGGCAGGGTACCTTGAATGCATATTACTCACTGAAAGAAGCCAATCTGGAAAGGTGGGACACCTGAGGGTACCAACTACATACGTCATTCAGGAAAAGGCAATGCAGGGAAAGGGTGAAAATATCAGTCCATTGCCAGGGGTTTGTGGTGGAGTTGGGGGGTGGGGAGCGATTAGTAGGTCAAGCACAGAGGATTTATAAGACAGTGAAACTGTTCAGTGTGATACACTCATGGTGAGATACATTTGTCAAAACCCATAGAATATACAACACCAGGAGTGAACCTAATGTAAATTTTGTGATCATGATGCGTCCTTGTAGATTTACTGATAGTGACCTACAGACAGGATGTTGATACGATAGTTGGGGAGAGGGAACTCTGAGCACCTGTGTGGGTGGAGGCTGGGGGGTGTGATGGGGCAGCAGTAACAGCAGAGCAGGGGCATATGGGACCTCTCTGTACTCTGCCCAATTTTTCTGTGAGCTCAAAACTTCTTTAAAAAATAAATAAATCCCATTTCAACAAAGAAACAAACGAACATTCCAGTAGTATCACATGGCTGCTCCTCTGCAAGTCCTCAATTTCTCTGGGCCACTTGAGAGCTGAACTTCAGTGGACATGGTTCAACCCGCATCCTTTCAAAGTTTCATCTGACATCTGCATTTTATCTCACTACACACATTTCTTGTTTTAAGATAGCATTTTTGAAAAATTAACATACCACTGACAAGCAATATTATATTAGTTTTCTGATATACCACATAGTGATTCAACATTTTTATAATTACAAAAGGATCACCAAGATAAGTCTAGTTACCATTCATCACCATACAATGTTATTTACAGTATTACGGACTCTATTCCCTATGCTGTACGCTACATCCCGATGACATTTGTTTTATAAATGGAAGTTTGAACCTCTTAATCTTTTTCATGTATTGCACTCATGCCCCCACCCTCTCCCCTCTGGCAACCACCAACATGTCCTTGGGATCTATGAGTTCATTTCTGTTTTGCTGTGTTTGTTCATTTGTAGATTCTACATAGAAGTGACATCATAAGTTGTCTCTCTGTCTGACATATCTCTCAGCATAATACCTTCTAGGTCCATTTATGTTGTCACAGGATTTCATTTCATTTTACGGCTGACGCATAGTCCACTGTGTGTGTAAATATATATGTGAAATCTTCTTTATCCAGTCAATGGACTCTTTGGCTTCCATATCTTGGCTGTTGTCAAAGCTGCCATGAATATTGGGGTATATCTCTTTTTAAAAAAATTTTTTATTTATTTATTTATTTTTGGCTGTGTTGGGTCTTAGTTGCGGCACGCGGGATCTTTCGTTGCGGCGCATGGGCTTCTCTCTAGTTGTGGCACACGGACTCAGTAGTTGTGGTGCATGGGCTCATGTGGGATCTTAGTTCCCCGACCAGGGATCAAACCCACATCCCCTGCATTGGAAGGCAGATTCTTAACCACTGGGCCACCAGGGAAGTCCCCAGGGGTATATCTTTTTAAATTCTTGTTTTTGTTTCCTTCAGAAAAATACTCTTCCAAGTGTAATTCTTGTATCATATGATAGTTCTATTTTTCATTTCTTGAGGAACCTTCGTGCTGTTTTCCATAGTGTCTGTACCAATGAACATTCTCAGCAAGAGTGCATGAGTATTCCCTTTTTTCCACATCCTTGCCAAAACTTCCTATTTGTTTTCATTTGGATGGTAGTCATTCTTTCAGGTTTGAGATGATCATCTCATTGTGCTGTAGATGTGCATTTCCCTTATGCTATGTGATGTTGACCAACTTTTCATGTGTCTGTTGGCCACCTCTATATATTCTTTGGAAAAATATTTGGTCTTCTACCAGTTTTGAGCTTTATTTTTGTCTTTTGGAGGTTGAGTTAGGTGAGTTCTTTGTCCATTTTGGGTATGAATCCCTTTTCAGGTATATTGTTTGCAAATATTTTCTCACATTCAGTAGGTTGCCTTCTCATTTTGTGGATGATTTCCTTTGCCATTGAAAAGCTTTTCAGGTGGATGGCGTTCCATTGGTTTATTTTACTTTTGTTTCCTTTGCTTAAAAAGTCACATCCAAAAAATCTTGCTCAGACTGATGTCAAAGAGCATACTGTCTGTTTTCTTCTAGGAGTTTTATGGCTTCAGGTCTTACCTGGAAGTATTTGATTCATTTTGAGGTTATTTTTGTAGATGGTATTGAAAAGGATTCCATACCATCTGTAGCATTTGATTCTTACATGTGTAGCTGTCCAGTTTTCCCAACACCATTTATTGAAGAGGTAATCTTTTCCTCATTGTATATTATCACCTCCGTTGTCATAGATGAGTTGACCATATAAGCATGGATTTATTTCCAGCCTATCAGTTCTGTTCAATGGATCTATGTGTATTTCTTTTGTGCCAATATCATACTGTTTTTTTAAAAAATGTTATTTATTTATTTATTTTCTTATTAGTCATCTATTTTATACATATCAGTGTATACATGTCAATCTCAATCTCCGAATTCATCACACCACCATCACCCCTCCCCACCACTTTCCCCCCTTGGTGTCCATACGTTTGTTCTCTACATCTGTGTCTCAATTTCTGTCCTGCAAACCACTTCATCTGTACCATTTTCTAGGTTCCACATATATGCGTTAATATACGATATTTGTTTTTCTCTTTCTGACTCACTCCACACTGTATGACAGTCTCTAGATGCACTCACATCTCTACAAATGACCCAATTTCGTTCCTTTTTATGGCTGAGTAATATTCCATTGTATATATGTACCACATCTTCTTTATCCATTCGTCTGTCGATGGGCATTTAGGTTGTTTCCATGACTTAGCTATTGTAAATAGTGCTGCAATGAACATTGAAGTGCATGTGTCTTTTTGAGTTATGGTTTTCTTTGGGTATATGCCCAGTAGTGGGATTGCTGGATCATATGGTAATTCTATTTTTAGTTTTTTAAGGAACCTCCATACTGTTCTCCACAGTGGCTGTATCAATTTACATTCCCACCAACTGTGCAAGAGGGTTTCCTTTTCTCCACACCCACTCTAGCATTTGTTGTTTGTAGATTTTCTGATGAAGCCCATTCTAACTGGTGTGAGGTGATACCACATTGTAGTTTTGATTTGCATTTCTCTAATAATTTGTGATGCTGAGCAGCTTTTCATGTGCCTCTCGGACATCTGCATGTCTTCTATGGAGAAATGTCTATTTAGGTCTTCTGCCCATTTTTAGATTGGGTTGTTTGTTTTTTTAATATTGAGCTGCATGAGCTTTTTATATATTTTGGAGATTAATCCTTTGTCCAATGATTCCTTTGCAAATATTTTCTCCCATTCTGAGGGTTGCCTTTTCGTCTTGTTTATGGTTTCCTTAGCTGTGCAAAAGCTTTGAAGTTTCATTAGGTCCCTTTTGTTTATTTTTGTTTTTATTTCCATTACTCTAGGAGGTGGATCAAAAAAGATCTTGCTGTGATTTATGTCAAAGAGTGTTCTTCCTGTGTTTTCCTTTAAGAGTTTGATAGTGCCTGGTCTTAGATTTAGGTCACTAATCCATTTTGAGTTTATTTTTGTGTATGGTGTTAGAGAGTGTTCTAATTTCATTCTTTTAGATGTAGCTGTCCAGTTTTCCCAGCACCACTTATTGAAGAGACTGTCTTTTCTCCATTGTATATCCTTGCCTCCTTTGTCATAGATTAGTTGACCATAGGTGTGTGGGTTTATCTCTGGGCTTTCTATCCTGTTCCACTGATCGATATTTCTGGTTTTTTGCCAGTACCATATTGTCTTGATTACTGTAGCTTTGTATTATAGTCTGAATTAGGTGGTCTGATTCCACCAGCTCCGTTTTTTTCCTTCAAGACTGCTTTGGCTATTCAGGGTCTTTTGTGGCTCCACAGAAATTTTAAAATTTTTTGTTCTAGTTCCGTAAAAAATGTCATTGGTAATTTGATAGGGATTGCAGTGAATCTGTAGATTGCTTTGAGTAGTATAGTCGTTTTCACAATATTGATTCTTCCAATCCAAGAACATGGTATGTCTCTCCATCTGTTGGTATCATCTTTAATTTCTTTCATCAGTGTCTTTTTTTTAACATCTTTATTGGAGTATAATTGCTTTACAATGGTGTGCTAGTTTCTGCTTTATAACAAAGTGAATCAGTTATACATATACATATGTTCCCATATCTCTTCCCTATTGCATCTCCCTCCCTCTGACCCTCCCTACCGCACCCCGCTAGGTGGTCACAAAGCATGGAGCTGATCTCCCTGTGCTATGTGGCTGCTTCCCACTAGCTATTTATTTTACGTTTGGTAGTGTATATATGTCCATGCCACTCTCTCACTTTGTCCCAGCTTACCCTTCTCCCTCCCCATATCCTTAAGTCCATTCTCTAGTAGGTCTGTGTCTTTATCCCTGTCTTACCCCTAGGTTCTTCACGACATTTCTTTTCTTAGATTCTATATATATGTGTTAGCATACGGTATTTGTCTTTCTCTTTCTGACTTACTTCACTCTGTATGACAGACTCTAGGTCCATGCACCTCACTACAAATAACTCAGTTTTGTTTCTTTTTATGGCTGAGTAATATCCCATTGTATATATGTGCCACATCTTCTTTATCCATTCATCTGATGATGGACACTTAGGTTGCTTCCATTTCCTGGCTATTGTAAATAGAGCTGCAGTGAACATTTTGGTACATGTCTCTTTTTGAATTATGGTTTTCTCAGGGTATATGCCCAGTAGTGGGATTGCTGGGTCATATGGTAGTTCTATTTGTAGTTTTTTAAGGAACCTCCATACTGTTCTCCATAGTGGCTGTACCAATTCACATTCCCACCAGCAGTGCAAGAGTGTTTGCTTTTCTCCACACCCTCTCCAGCATTTATTATTTTAGATTCTTTGATGATGGCCATTCTGACCGGTGTGAGATAATCTCATGGTAGTTTTTTTGTTTTGTTTTTTACAGTACACAGGCCTCTCACTGTTGTGGCCTCTCCTATTGTGGAGCACAGGCTCCAGATGCGCAGGCTCAGTGGCCATGGCTCACGGACCCAGCCACTCCGCGACATGTGGGATCTTCCCAGACCAGGGCAGGAACCTGCGTCCCCTGCATTGGCAGGTGGACTCTCAACCACTGCACCACCAGGGAAGTCCTCTCATGGTAGTTTTGATTTGCATTTGTCTAATAATTAATGATGTTGAGCTTTCGTTCATGTGTTTTTTGGCAATCTGTATATCTTCTTTGGAGAAATGTCTATTTAGGTCTTCTGCCTATTTTTGGATTGGGTTGTTTGTTTTTTTGTTATTGAGCTGCATGAGCTGCTTGTAAATTTTGGAGATTAATCCTTTGTCAGTTGCTTCATTTGCAAATATTTTCTCCCATTCTGAGGGTTGACTTTTGGTCTTGTTTATGGTTTCCTTTGCTGTGCAAAAGCTTTGAAGTTTCACTAGGTCCCATTTGTTTATTTTTGTTTTAATTTCCATTTCTTAAGGAGGTGGGTCAAAAAGGATCTTGCTGTGATTTATGTCACAGAGTGTTCTGCCTCTGTTTTCCTCTAAGAGTTTGATAGTTTCTGGCCTTACATTTAGGTCTTTAATCCATTTTGAGCTTATTTTTGTGTATAGTGTTAGGGAGTGATCTAATCTCATACTTTTACATGTACCTGTCCAGTTTTCCCAGCACCACTTATTGAAGAAGCTGTCTTTTCTCCACTGTATATTCTTGCCTCCTTTATCAAAGATAAGGTGACCATATGTGTGTGAGTTTATCTCTAGGCTTTCTATCCTGTTCCATTGATCTATCTTTCTGTTTTTGTGCCAGTACCATACTGTCTCGATTACTTAGCTTTGTAGTATAGTCTGAAGTCAGGGATCCTGATTCCTCCAGCTCCGTTTTTTGTTCTCAAGATTGATTTGGCTATTTGGGGTCTTTTGTGTTTCCATACAAGTTGTGAAATTTTTTGCTCTAGTTCTGTGAAACATGCTGTTGGTAGTTTGATAGGGATTGCATTGAACCTGTAGATTGCTTTGGGTAGTATAGTCATTTTCACAGTGTTGATTCTTCCAATCTAAGAACATGGTATATCTTTCCAACTGTTTGTATCATCTTTCATTTCTTTCATCAATGTCTTATAGTTTTCTGCATACAGGGCTTTTGTCTCCTTAGGTAGGTTTGTTCCTATGTATTTTATTCTTTTTGTTGCAGTGGTAAATAGGAGTGTTTCCTTAATTTCTCTTTCAGATTTTTCATCATTAATGTATAGGAATGCATGAGATTTCTGTGCATTAATTTTGTATCCTACTACTTTACCGTATTCATTGATTAGCTCGAATAGTTTCCTGGTAGCATCTTTAGGATTCTCTGTGTATAGTATCATGTCATCTGCAAACAGTGACAGCTTTACTTCTTTTCTGATTTGGATTCCTTTTATTTCCTTTTCTTCTCTGATTGCTGTGGCTAAAACTTCCAAAGCTATGTTGAATAAGAGTGGTGAGAGTGGGCAACCTTGTCTTGTTCCTGATCTTAGTGGAAATGCTTTCAGTTTTTCACCATTGAGGACGATGTTGGCTGTGGGCTTGTCATATATGGCCTTTATTATGTTGAGGAAAGTTTCCTCTATGCCTACTTTCTGCAGGGTTTTTATCATAAGTGGGTGTTGAATTTTGTCGAAAGCTTTCTCTGAATCTATTGAGATGATCATATGGTTTTTCTCCTTCAACTTGTTAATATGGTTTATCACATTGATTGATTTGTGTATATTGAAGAATCCTTGCATTGCTGGAATAAACCCCACTTGATCATGGTGTATGATCCTTTTAATGTGCTGTTGAATTCTGTTTGCTAGTATTTTGTTGAGGATTTTTGCATCTATGTTCATCAGTGATATTGGACTGTAGTTTTCTTTCTTTGTGGCATCTTTGTCTGGTTTTGGTATCAGGGTGATGGTGGCCTCGTAGAATGAGTTTGGGAGTGTTCCTCCCTCTGCTATATTTTGGAAGAGTTTGAGAAGGATAGGTGTTAGCTCTTCTCTAAATGTTTGATAGAATTCGCCTGTGAAGCCATCTGGTCCTGGGCTTTGTTTTGTTGGAAGATTTTTAATCACAGTCTCAATTTCAGTGCTTGTGATTGGTCTGTTCATATTTTCTATTTCTACCTGGTTCAGTTTCGGAAGGTTGTGCATTTCTAAGAATTTGTCCATTTTATTGGCATAGAATTGCTTGTAGTATTCTCTCATGATTTCTGCAGTGTCAGTTGTTACTTCTCCTTTTTCATTTCTAATTCTATTGATTTGAGTCTCTTCCCTTTCTTTCTTAATGAGTCTGGCTAGTGGTTTATCAATTTTGTTTATCTTCTCAAATAACCAGCTTTTAGTTTTATTGGTCTTTGCTCTCGTTTCCTTCATTTCTTTTTCATTTATTTCTGATCAGATCTTTATGATTTCTTTCCTTCTGCTAACTTTGGGGTGTTTTTGTTCTCCTTTCTCTAATTGCTTTAGGTGCAAGGTTAGGTTGTTTATTTGAGATGTTTCCTGTTTCTTAAGGTAGGATTGTATTGCTATAAACTTCCCTCTTAGAACTGCTTTTGCTGCATCCCATAGGTTTTGGGTCATCGTGACTCCATTGTCATGTGTTTCTAGGTATTTTTTGATTTCTTCTTTGCTTTCTTCAGTGATCACTTCGTTATTAAGTAGTGTATTGTTTAGCCTTCATCTGTTTGTATTTTTTATAGTTCTTTTGCTGCAAATTATATCTAGTCTCATAGAGTTGTGGTCGGAAAAGATACTTGATACAATTTCAATTTTCTTAAATTTACCAAAGCTTGATTTGTGACCCAAGATATGATCTATCCTGGAGAATATTCCATGAGCACTTGAGAAAAATGTGTATTCTGTTTTTTTTTTTTTTGGATGGAATGTCCTATAAATATCAATTAAGTCCATCTTGTTTAATGTATCATTTAAAGCTTGTGTTTCCTTATTTATTTTCATTTTGGATGATCTGTCCATTGGTGAAAGTGGGGTGTTAAAGTCCCCTACTATGAATGTGTTACTGTTGATTTTCTCTTTTAGAGCTGTTAGCAGTTGCCTTAAGTATTGAGGTGCTCCTATGTTGGGTGCATAAATATTTACACTTGTTATATCTTCTTCTTGGATTGATCCCTTGATCATTATGTAGTGTCCTACCTTGTCTCTTGTAACTTTCTTTATTTTAAAGTCTATTTTATCTGATATGAGTATTGCTACTCCAGCTTTCTTTTGATTTCCATTTGTATGGAATATGTTTTTCCATCCCCTCACTTTTAGTCTGTATGTGTCCCTAGGTCTGAAGTGGGTCTCTTGTAAACAACATATATATGGGTCTTGTTTTTGTATACCTTCAGAGAGCCTGTGTCTTTTGGTTGAAGCATTTAATCCATTCACATTTAGGGTAATTATCAATATGTATGTTCCTATTACCATTTTCTTAATTTTGGGGGGTTTGTTTTTGTAGGTCCTTTTCTTCTCTTGTTTTCCCACTTAGAGAAGTTCCTTTAGCATTTGTTGTAGAGCTGATTTGGTGGTGCTGAATTCTCTTAGCTTTTGCTTTTCTGTAAAGGTTTTGATTTCTCCATTGAATCTGAATGAGATCCTTACTGGGTAGAGTAATCTTGGTTGTAGGTTCTTCCCTTTCATCACTTTAAGTATATCATGCCACTCCCTTCTGGCTTGTAGAGTTTCTGCTGAGAAATCAGCTGTTAACCCTATGGGAGTTCCCTTGTATGTTATTTGTCATTTTTCCCTTGCTGCTTTCAATAATTTTTCTTTGTCTGTAATTTTTACCAATTTGATTACTATGAGTCTCAGTGTGTTTCTCCTTGGGTTTATCCTGTATGGGACTCGTTGCGCTTCCTGGACTTGGGTGGCTATTTCCTTTCCCATGTTAGGGAAGTTTTCGACTATAATCTCTTCAAATATTTTCTCAGGTCCTTTCTCTCTCTCTTCTCCTTCTGGAAGCCCTATAATGTGAATGTTGTTGCATTTAATGTTGCCCCAGAGGTCTCTTAGGCTGTCTTCATTTCTTTTCATTCTTTTCTCTTTATTCTGTTCCACAGCAGTGAATTCCACCATTCTGTCTTCCAGGTCACTTATCCGTTCTTCTGCCTCAGTTATTCTGCTATTGATTCCTTCTAGTGTAGTTTTCATTTCAGTTATTGTATTATTCATCTCTGTTTGTTTGTTCTTTACTTCTTCTAGATCTTTGTTAAACATTTCTTTCATCTTCTTGATCTTTGCCTCCATTCTTTTCCCGAGGTCCTGTATCATCTTCACTATCATTATTCTGAATTATTTTTCTGGAAGATTGCCTATCTTCACTTCATTTAGTTGTTTTTCTGGGGTTTTATCTTGTTCCTTCATCTGGTACATAGCCTTCTGCCTTTTCATCTTGTCTCTCTTTGTGAATGTGGTTTTTGTTCCACAGGCTGCAGGATTGTAGTTCTTCTTGCCTCTGCTCTCTGCCCTCTGGTGGATGAGGCTATCTAAGAGGCTTATGGATGTTTCCTGATGGGAGGGACTGGTTGTGGGTAGAGCTGGCTGTTGCTCTGGTGGGCAGAGCTCAGTAAAAGTTTAATGCAGTTGACTGCTGATAGGTGGGTCTGGGTTCCCTCCCTGTTGGTTGTTTGGCCTGAGGCGACCCAATACTGGAGCCTACCTCGGCTGTTTGGTGGGGCTAATCGAGGACTCTGGGAGGGCTCACTCCAAGGAGTATTTCCCAGAACTGCTTCCAGTGTCCTCGTCCCTTGGTGAGCAATAGCTGCCACCACCTCTGCAGGAGACCCTCCAACACTAGCAGGTAGGTCTGGTTCAGTCTCCTATTGGGTCACTGCTTCTTCCCCTGGGTCCCAGTGCACACTCTACTTTGTGTGTGCCCTCCAAGAGTGGAGTCTCTGTTTCCACCAGTCCTGCCGAAGTCCTGCAATCAAATCCCGCTAGCCTTCAAAGTCTGATTCTCTAGGAATTGCTCCTCCCATTGCCAGGCCTCCAGGTTGGGAAACCTGACGTGTGACTCAGAACCTCCACTCAAGTGGGTGGATTTCTGTGGTATGAATGTTCTCCAGTTTGTGAGTCACACACCCAGCAGTTATGGGATTTGATTTTATTGTGATAGCGCCCCTACTACTGTCTCATTCTGGCTTCTCCTTTGTCTTTGGATGTGGGGTATCTGTTTTGGTGAGTTCCAGTGTCTTCCTGTCGATGATTGTTCAATGGTTACTTATGATTCCAGCATTCTCGAAAGAGGGATTGAGAGCGTATCCTTCTACCCTGTCATCTTGAACCAATCCATTAGCTTTAAAAATATCCAGGTGCTAGGTACCTAGTGTTACAAGACAGATTCCGTAAATACCTAGCCCACACTGTGTTGATGATTCTATGTTTCTAGTATAGTTTGTAATAGGGGAGATTCATACGTGCAGGTTTGTGTTTCTTAAGATTGGATTGACTCTTCAGGTTCTTTCGTGCTTCCATACACATACTGGAATTCTTTGTTCTAATTCTCTAAATAAAACAATTGGGGGCTTCCCTGTTGGCGCAGTGGTTGAGGGTCCGCCTGCCGATGCAGGGGACGTGGGTTCATGCCTCGGTCTGGGAGAATCCCACATGCCGCGGAGTGGGTGGGCCCGTGGGCCATGGCCACTGGGCCTGCGCGTCCGGAGCCTGTGCTCCGCGGTGGGAGAGGCCACAATGGTGAGAGGCCTGCGTACCACAAAAAAAAAAACAACCATTGGTATTTTGATAGGAAAGGGATCAAATCTCTAGATTGCCGTGAGGTGTGGAAGCATTTGAACAATATAAATTCTTCCAATCCATGAACATGGCATATGTTTCCATTTGGTTGTGTACTCTTCGATTTCTTTTATCAGTGTCTTCCAGTTTTCCGAGTACAGGTCTTTTACCTCCTGGGTTAGATGTATCCCTTGATATTTTATTTTTGTTGATGTCATTGTCATTGAGGTTGTTTTCTTAATTTCTCATTCTGATAGTTTGTTGTGAATGTATAGAAATGCAACTGATTTCTGTAGATTAATTTTTTATTCTGCAACTTAAGTGAACTTTTCGATGAGTGTTATATACTTTTGGGTGCCATCTTCAGGATTTTCTCTATAGTGTATCATGTCATCTACAAAGAGTGAGGGTTGTCATTTTTCCTCTGCCATCAGATTCCTCTTAGTTCTTGTTTTTTTCATGTAATTACTATGGCTGGGTTTTCCTAGACCATGTTGAATGAAAGTAGTGAGACTTGTCAAGGTTAGAGTTAGGTTTAAGAATAACTGGCCCTCTTCCCCTTCCTGCCTCTCCATCTCTCTGAGGCCTCCAGGAAGAACAGGACTAGTCCAGGGTCACACATGACTCAGGGAGTTGACCTGGACAACTCTTTCTGCCACCCAGTCCTGGGCATAGTTTTTTATACTATCTGTGTACTTTCTTTGACTAGGTGTCCATTCCAATCTTTCCCAAGTTTTAATGGGAATAATTCTATGTATATTTTGAGACAAATCCTTTATTAGTTATGTATTTGCAACTATTTTTCTCCCAACATGTGACTTGTCTTTTGATTTCCTGAATAAGATCTTTCACAGATTAAAATCTTTAATTTTATTAAGTCCACAGTATTCCTTGTTTTTCTTTCTGGATTTCCTTTTTGTATTGTGTGTTAAAATTCAAAATTCATGATCTACATGACCAAACCTAAGCTCATGTCTATTTTCTTGTCTAATTTTGAATAGTTTTGCATTTAACATTGGTCTATAAATAATTGTGAGTGAATTTGGTGTAAGTTGTAAAGTTTGCATCATGGTTTATTTCATGCCTAATAGTTTTCAATTAATTTTTCCTTATCTATTTTTAGAAAAGTTATGGGATATAGACTCCATTTCAGTGTGAATGTCTAAAAATTAGTGGATTCAGCAGTTCTGCCAGCAAAGAGCACTGACTTCAGGAAACTGGGATATAGGCACTCCCGCACTTCCCGCACTGCCCACAGGATGGTTGAGCCCACCTCTCTGACATACAGGGCATGCACTTTCTACCCTTGGACTTGGTTCCACAGGTAGAAAATCGGAACTGGAACATCCCACTGTTTCTGTCACATCCAGGGCATCCACAACACAGAATACATAGTGGCCCCTAATATAACCTTCTCACGGTTCCTGTCAACTCCATGTGGACTCCTAGGAGGGCGATCACGTTTATGACCTTGTGTGAACTGGATCTGGGTAAGGCTCGGCCTCTGTAACAAAGTGTGATGTTTCTCACTTTCTTACTTGCTACTAGCAAGCGATTTATAAAATAGTGATGTTGGCACCCTAGATGGGCTATAGCCCAAACATGTACTTCAGCTCTACGTAGTAAACATTAAGTAGAGCATATGGAGAGTGTCATTAAATTGAAAAGTAAATGTTTAATTAGTTAATTGCCTGCACTTATGAGTAGAAGAAAAAGGAAACAGTTTCAGTTTTGAGGTGGCTCAGGAGAGGCTCTCTTTAGGTTTTTTAAGTTTTGGTTTTTTTTTTTTTTTTAATGGTTTTTTTTTTTTTTTGCGGTACGCGGGCCTCTCACTGTTGTGGCCTCTCCCGTTGTGGAGCACAGGCTCTGGACGTGGAGGCTCAGCGGCCATGGCTCAGAGGCCTAGCCACTCCACGGCATGTGGGATCTTCCTGGACCGGGGCACGAACCCGTGTCCCCTGCATCGGCAGGCGGGCTCTCAACCACTGCGCCACCAGGGAAGCCCTTTAATGGTTTTTTTACTTTTGAATTTTGGGTTTTTTTTGTGTGTGTGTTTTTAAGAGAATAGTGTTCACAAAATTTGAGCTGCCCTTAGGCTTTTGCTATAAGGGAAACAGAGTGATTGGCTGATCTAAATAAATGTTTCCTTCCTCTCCACCATCTTAAAAAAAAAAAGAAGTGTGACAATGTGGTTTGGAAAGTTATTGACTTTCCAGTGATTTCAAACCTACAAAAAACTGGCAACAGCAGAACAAAGTACTGTTTATCTGCACGCTTGGATCCCAGAGCCTTCCTTTCTTTACTGCACTTGCCACTTCACACAAAATACTCCAGTGTGTTTTACCCAGAAGAGGGACACTCTTCCAGGGAACCAGCACATAACCTCCAAGTGAGGAAATGATTATGATTTTCATGAGCACAGGATATCATTCCATTTATTTGCATCTTCAATTACTTCATCGATGTCTTTACATTTTCCATGTGCAGTTCTTTCATGTCTTGGGTTAAATTTATTCTTCAGTATTTTATGCTTTGGATGTTATTGTAAATATGTTTGTTTTCATAATTTCTCTCTCTGATGATTCATTATTAGTGTATAGGAACACAACACAATTCACTAGTAGTGTATAGGACTTCTGTGTATTGATTTTGAATCCTGCACTTTACTGAATTCATTTACTAGTTATAAGAGTGTTTTGGAGGTTTGAGATGTAAAACTGGAATTAGAAATCCCACTGTTTCCACCACATCCAGGTCATCCACAACACCCAAGACATAGTGGCTACTCATAGAATCTTAACACAGTGCCCCTTAAAAATATGTGAAACCCTCCAAAGGCAAACAGCATCATCACACTGGGTGAGCAGGATCTGGGTGGGGCTTGGCTTCTTTGCCAAGATTGATGTTTTCTCTTCTTTTCTGTCCCATTTTAAAATTTAATCTTTATTTAAAATTTTTATTTATTTATTTATTTATATTAGGTAAGAAGTAGAATTATTTTTTGTTTGTTTGTTTTTTGCGGTACACGGGCCTCTCACTGTTGTGGCCTCTCCCGTTGTGGAGCACAGGCTCCGTACGCGCAGGCTCAGCGGCCATGGCTCACGGGCCCAGCCGCTCTGCGGCATGCGGGATCCTCCTGGACTGGGGCACAAACCCGTGTCCCCTGCATTGGCAGGCAGACCCCCAACCACTGCGCCACCAAGGGAAGCCCTGCATTGTGGTTTTAACTTGCATTTCCATCCTGTCTTTTCATCTGCTTACTGTCCATTTGCACATCTTATGTGGAGAAGTGTCTATTTAAATGCTTTGTCCATATTTAAACTTGGGTTGTTTTTCTTTGTTGATGAGTTGTAAGAATCCATGATACACCCTGGATAAAGACTCATCAGTTATAAAATGTGGAACTATTTTCTTCCATTCTGTGGGTTGTCTTTTCACTTTCTAGATTGCTTCTTTCGATGCACAGTTTTTTAATTTTGAGGAAATCCAATCTTTTTTTCTTTGGTGGCTTGTGCATCGCTGTCAGATCTAAGAAACCATGGCTAAACCCAAAGTTGTGAAGGTTTATCCTCATGTTTTCTTGGAGATTATATACAGTTGTCCCTCGTTATCTGTGGGATATTGTTTCCAGGTCACCGAGAGCTTACCACAATCCGTGGGTGTTCAAGTCTTTTATATAAGATTGTATAGTATTTGCAAATAACATAGACACATTTTCCTTTATATTTTAAATCATCTAGATTACCTATAAGAACTAATATCATATAAATGCTATATAAATGTTGTAAATTTAATGTAAATTCTATGTAGATAGTTGTTGGCATGTGGAAAATTCAAGTTTTTCCTTTTGAAAATTTTTGGAATTTTTCCCCTAATATTTCTGAACTGGAGTTTGTTGAATCCATGGATGTGTAACCAGTAGATACAAGGGGCTGAGTAAAATTTTACTTTTTACATTGAAGTCTTTTATGTATTTTGAGATACTTTTTGTGTGTGAGATGACGTAAGGGTCCAGTTTCCTTCCTCTGCCTATGGATAGCCAATTGCCTAGCACCATTTGTTGAAAACATCATTTCCCCCCAATTTCATGCTGTTTACTCTCGTCTAAAATCAGTTCATCCTATACAGATGGCTTTATGTCTGGGATCTCCATTCAATTCCATTCATCTCTATGTATACCTCATGCCAGTATCACAGTGTTTTATTTCCTGTTGCTGTGTACTAGCATTTGAAATTGGGAAGTGTGAGCCTCCAACTTTGATTTTCTTTGTCAAAATTGTTTTAGCTGTTTGGGGCCTATTGAAATTCCATAGTTTGGGGTGTCCGATTCTCCCCTTCACATGTATGTACCCCAATTTCTTATGCATTCATCTTCTGAAGAAACCCTGATACCTGGAAGGTTTAGACATTATGAGTAGAGCTTCTGTGCATAACATTGTCCTTTTTTCATTTGGATATAGTTTTTCAAAGCAGTTCTGTGAATACTGGAGGCATAAAGATGGATCTCAAGGGGTGAGACTTGCTTGGCTTTGGAAAATACTGCCAAACTGTATCTCAAGCGGCCATATTTGTGCGCCGTCAGCAACGAAGGAGAGTTGCCGTTTGGCCCCATCCTCCAGTGATCGGTGTTGTCCTTTTGGGAGGAGGTTAGCAGTTCTAATATGTGTGTAGTGCTGTCTTATAGTTTTCATGTGTAATTCCCTGATGGTATACGACGTGGATCATATTTTTGTCCACTTTGTAATCTTCTTTGGCCAGGTGTTTGTTCAGATCGTTACCCATTTTTAATGCAGCTGTTTGTTTTATCGATTTTTGTATAATGTGAGTACAAATTCTTTATCATATATGTGTTTAGCAGATACTTTTCTCCAGTTTGATGCTTATCCTTTGGTTTTTGAATTTGGTATCTCCAAGTAACAAATTTTAATTTTAGAAAGTACGTGTTTTAGTTTTTTTCCTCTTTTGTGTGTGGGCTTTACGTGTTGTGTGATAAAAACTCAAAGCTCATGATCTATGTGATGAAACCCATGGCATGCAGATTATCTTCTATGTTTTCTTCTATAATGTTTATAGTTTTATATTGTAAATATGTCTGTGGACAATTTTGAGTGACTTTGGGTGTAAGTTGTAAAGTTCGTGTCTACATTCATTTCATTGCATATGGTTTCTAATTGTTCTACAACTCTTTTTGAGAAGTCATGGGATATTGGCCTCCATTCATCTGTATTTCCAAACTTTAGTGGATTCAGTAGGATGCTGAGCAGAGTACTGGGTTTCCACTGAACTGAGTGAGTGCGGCCTGCATTTCACAATTTTCCCAGCAGAGGGCGACAGGTCCACCTGGCTTACCAGTGCAGGGACTGCCTGTTTTGCCCACAGACCTGGCTCTGTGCACAGCTGACAGGAGCTGGGTCTCCCCAGGACCCGTCAGGTACTTGGCTTCAAGACAGTACTGGGCCGCACCCACACTGAGAGGAGCTCATTTTCTTCAGGACCTGCTGGGAGATTCCACCGTGTGGGGAAATTTTGAGTAAAAAGTAGGGAGAAGCCTCCTGTGTGTTGCTGACTGCTGGTGTTGCTGACTGCTGAGTGTCTGTCTTCAGAGGACCCAGTAAAGGAAGGTGTTGATGTGGAAAATTGTAGGTTTTCGTTAGTTTTGTGTGTGGTGCAGGTGGTATTCAGTGTCCTTCTTTGGCTTGTGATATTCCGTTTTCCAGGCAGTTTATTGAGGAGACTATCCTTTCCCCGGTGTATGTCCTTGGCAACTCTGTCATAACTTCACTGATCACCTATTTGTGGGTTTATTCCTGGGCTGTCTATTCTATTCCTCTTGCCCTTGAGTCTCCTTTTGTGCCATCTCTATACTGTTTGCTTACTGTAGATTTGCAATAGGGTTTGAAGTCAGGAAGTGAGTTTCTTCCAGCTGCTGCTCTCCCATCTCAGGATCCCCTTCGCTCTTCAGAGTCCTTTGTGCTTCCATAAAAATGTCAAGATTGTTTGTTCAGTTTTTGTGAAATAGGCCATTGGAATTTTGAAAAACATCGAAGTTAAAAAAAAAAAAGGAAGAACACATATGAGCTTCACTTGTGTTCAGGAATTAACGCTTTACGGCGTTCACTTTATTCCCTGTGTGTGTGCTCTGCACGTGCATGTGCCTTTGTGCATACATGTGCTATGCATGTGCGTTGGCACATGCACATGTTAGTGGGTGCATGTGTGTGCTATGCATGTGTGTGCATTTATGTTCATATGCTAGTTTGTGCATATATTTGTGCTCTGCAGTGCATATATAGTTTGTGTCCCTGTGCATCTGTGTCTGTACAACTGTGTGTGTTTCCTGGAGCCACTTGCAAGTTGGCTGCAGGCTGAGTTGAGCCCTAGATGTGGCAGCATGCACCTGCTCACACAATCCTGTGTGTCCATGTAAAGTTCGCAGATCTTGGGTATTTAAATGAATGGAGCAGAATGTCCTATACAGAGTCTGTCTTCCAATCACTGTAACTGTCTCAGTAATGTCCTCACACCATCTTTAGCCCCATTCAGGGTCCAGCTTCGGCCTCCGTGATAGTCAGTCATCTGCCCTCGTCCCCTTTAAGCTTCAATGTTGCTGTTAGAGAGCTGGATGAGGGCAGGGTGGCGCCCGTCCTATTGGTCTGGCCTCTAGGTTTGACTTAACTTCTATGTTCCAATCCCTCAGCACAGCCCCAGCTCGGATAGGGCCAGCGCCTCTTTCCTCAGAGGGTCCCAATGGCCAGTCAGTGGGGTTCATTCTTCCCAAGCTCAGCATCAGGATAGGGGGATTAGCAATCCCCCGGGTCTCCTTTGTGTGAGACCCTGTGCTTCTGAAAGAACAGACACCATGCACATGGGGGCATTGGGGGGTGGCGTTCCTATCAGACATACTTTGTACATGTGCTTTAATTATTAAAGAAAAGGGCACATTGACCAGAAGTAAAGAACGTCTGTGTTAAAAACAAACATTAAATTTCTCCCTTCCTGGGATGCCAGTCTTTGTACTCCTGCAGTGATGACTCCTTCCCAGGTGCCAAGGCCATACGGACTTACTGTGCACATGTGTACTTTTTGTTTGTTTGTTTCTTTTTTTTGAAACCTTGAAGGAATGTATATCTGACTTGTTTAATGCTCTTTGTTTTGACAAGATATAAAACTGTACTGAAAACCATGCTTCTCTGGAACAGTTCCTCAGAGTTATCTAAGAGGTTGTCTTCTGGGCTATAGTCCTCTATACTCTTTTCTATTCCTATTATAGATTGTTTATTGATTATTTTCACCAACACCATTAGTTGATGTAGTTGGCATGATATCAGAAAAACTCACCTGGAACTTCTTTTGGAATTTTGCTTGCGACCAAGCATGGACACTTTGAGCCCCTCTGGCTTCAAAGCACCCTTGGGTGCTTTGGCGAGTTCTTCCTCTTATCTGGATCTCCTTGTATTAAGTGAGAGTCCATGAGTTTTATTTGAGCTGTTACCTTGAGACTTGGAGTCTTGAAGGGGTACGGTACATTTCCTAGGTGAAGAGGCTCTGGGGGGATTCCTAGGCAGAGGAACGGCGGTGGGGGGGTTCTTCTAGAGGAGGGACCTGGAGGAAATGTCTAAGCAGGAAGGCATGGAAGAAATTTTGGAGTGAACTGGGAAACTGTGCTTCTAAAGCCTACCAGCTCCTGGACAGGCAGCCACCAACTGGAACTGCAGCTGGCTTCTACAATTGGTATGGAGCTGATACTGCCAAGTACTTATTGAACCCCCAAAATGACCAGGATGGAACTCTTTTGACATTCCAAAACTGATATTTGCATGCACAGTTAAACAAAGCTGGCTTGATAAAGCATCTTATCAATATTCTGACCCCGTGAGAATAAAAGTAGTCTTAGGGGAAAACTTGACGTTATAACTCTTATCATGTCCTTGCAATGCAAAGACAGCCCACATTGCCTGAGACTACAGCCTTGGCTCAATTAGTAGAATGTACAACTGAAGGGAATAAAAAGACCTTTTAAAGCACAAGCAGAAAAACTATGAGGTTTCTGTGTCTATCTGGATGTGTGTATGTCTGTCTGTATGTCATATGTATTTGTTTCTACTTCCAGATGATATCACCAAAAGGAATTTGTAAAAGAGCTCTATCTAATTGACTTAAAAACAAGCACTTACAAATCAAATATTTCTAAATGTAACAAAAACCTAACCCAAAGTTTTAGAGGAGCATGCGATCTAGGACTAGTCTTCAGCAAATGAAACAAGTTTAAGTTGTTAGTTTGATTAATATGAACATGTCTTTAGAGTCATCAAGTCTAATACTTTTATTTGGTGCCTAGGTTTACTAAAAGTTCATGTGATCTTTGTTACAAAATTCGTCAAAAAGAAAATTAACTTAGTATGATGATATTTTCATAAGTAATGAAACTGAGATAAATGGGATGAAAGCTTTTAGGTGAACTCTTTAAAATGATTATGTTTTATGGCATGTATACTTAAAAAGAGTTTCACCAGATTTTGGGTCACTTGAAACTTTTTTGCTAAATCAAATTAAGTGATGGGAATTTACAGACTATTCAGATCATTTCCAATTAAGATAAAAATACTGAAACATTCATTGCTAAGCATGTCTAAATTGACCTACTTTGACTTCTTATTAGAGAAAAACTAAAGATGTTTGGGTTTATTGGACACACATCTTGTACCACATTGAGAAAAGAAATCATGCTATGAGAAAATATATGTTTCTAAAGGTTGTGGAATATGTTCAGAAGCTTGCCAATCAGGAAATGCTGGTATGACAAACATTTCACAGCGGATTGTTTCTTGGTTTTTGTTAGGGGTTAAGGTTTTTAAGGGTTAAAAATTATACATGTACTTAAAGTTAGTAGAAATAGGGACTTCCCTGGTGGTGCAGTGGTTAAGAATCCACCTGCCAGTGCAGGGGACACAGGTTCGATCCTTGGTCCAGGAAGATCCCACATGCCGCAGAGCAACTAAGCCCGTGGGCCACAACTACCAAGCCTGTGCTTTAGAGCCCACAAGCCACAACTACTGAGCCTGCACGCCACAACTACTGAAGCCTGTGTGCGCTAGAGCCTGCGCTCCGCAGCAAGAGAAGCCACTGCAATGAGAAGTCCGTGCACTGCAACGAAGAGTAGACCCCGCTCACCGGAACGAAGAGTAGACCCTGCTCACTGCAACTAGAGAAAACCCATGTGCAGCAACGAAGACCCAAAGCAGCCAAAAATAAATTTAAAAATAAATAAATAAAATAAAGTTAGTAGAAATAATAAGGTAGACATTTAAGTATTCAAGGGGGTAAAAGATGTGTGTTTTCAGTAAAAGGAGGACTGAAAAAAGAAAATCAATTTAGTTAAGAGAAAAGAAACTGGTATTGTCCTGAAGTGTCTCCAAGAGAGATATTAAACTAATTATGCTTATTTGGTCTATTATATTACATGGGAAATATTGTCAAGTAAAAGGTAACATTAAGCCTTCTCTTTTTCTTTTTGCAAATTTAAATTTTTTTATTTTTTATTGAAGTATAGTTGATTTACAATGTTGTATTAGTTTCAAGAGTATAGTAAAGTGATTCAATTATACGCGCGCGTGTGTGTGTGTGTCTGTATTGTTTAACATATTCTTTTCCCTTAGTGGTTATTACAAAATATTGAGTATAGTTCCCCGTGCTATACAGTAGGTCCTTGTTTATCTACTTTATATATAGTAGTATATATAGGTTAATCCAAACTCCTAATTTATCCCTCCCCACCTTTCCCCTTTGGTAACCATAAGTTTGTTTTCTATGTTTGTGGGTCTATTTCTGTTTTGTATACAATTTCATTTGTAGCTATTTTTAGATTCCACATATAAGTGATATCATATGATATTTGTTTTTCTCTGTCTGGCTTACTTCACTTAGTATGAGAATCTCTAGGTCCATTCAAGTTGCTGCAAATGGCATTATTTTATGCTTTCTTATGGCTGAGGGATATACCATATCGTCTTTCTTCTTTATCCATTCATCTGTTGATGGACATTTAGGTTGTTTCCATGTCTTGGCTATTGTAAATAGTGCCGCAGTAAATATTGGGGTGCATGTATCTTTTTTTAAAAAAACATCTTTATTGGAGTATAATTGCTTTACAATGGTGTGTTAGTTTCTGCTGTATAACAAAGTGAATCAGCTATACATATACATACATCCCCATATCTCCTCCCTCTTGCATCTCCCTCCCACCCTCCCTATCCCACTCCTCTAGGTGGACACAAAGCACCGAGCTGATCTCCCTGTGCTATGTGGCTGCTTCCCACAAGCTATCTATTTTACATTTGGTAGTGTATATATATCCATGCCACTCTCTCACTTCATCCCAGCTTACCCTTCCCCCTCCGCATGTCCTCAATTCCATTCTCTATGTCTGCATCTTTATTCCTGTCCTGCCCCTAGGTTCTTCAGAACTTTTTTTTTTTTTAGATTCCATATATTTGTGTTAGCATATGGTATTTGTTTTTCTCTTTTGGACTTACTTTACTCTGTATGACAGTCTCTAGGTCCATCCACCTCACTACAAATAACTCAATTTCATTTCTTTTTATGGCTGAGTAATATTCCACTGTATATATGTGCCACATCTTCTTTATCCATTCATCTGTTGATGGACACTTAGGTTGCTTCCATGTCCTGGCTATTGTAAATAGAGCTGCAGTGAACATTGTGGTACATGACTCTTTTTGAATTATGGTTTTCTCAGGGTATATGCCCAGTAGTGGGATTGCTGGGTCGTATGGTAGTTCTATTTTTAGTTTTTTAAGGAACTTCCATACTGTTCTCCATAGTGGTTGTATCAATTTACTTTCCCATCAACAGTGCAGGAGTGTTCCGTTTTCTCCACACGCTCTCCAGCATTTATTGTTTGTAGATTTTTTGATGATGGCCATTCTGACCGGTGTGAAGTGATACCTCACTTTAGTTTTGATTTGCATTTCTCTAATGATTAGTGATGTTGAGCATCCTTTCATGTGTTTGTTGGCAATCTGTATACCTTCTTTGGAGAAATGTCTATTCAGATCTTCTGCCCATTTTTGGATTGGGTTGTTTGTTTTTTTGATATTGAGCTGTATGAGCTGCCTGTATATTTTGGAGATTATTCCTTTGTCAGGTGCTTCATTTACAAATATTTTCTTCCATTCTGAGGATTGTCTTTTCATCTGTTTATGGTTTCCTTTGCTGTGCAAAAGCTTTTAAGTTTCATTAGGTCCCATTTGTTTATTTATTTTTTATTTCCGTTTCTCTAGGAGGTAGGTCAAAAGGATCTTGCTGTGATGTATGTCATAGAGTGTTCTGCCTATGGTTTCCTCTAAGAGTTTTATAGTGTCTGGCCTTACATTTAGGTCTTTAATCCATTTTGAGTTTATTTATTTATTTATTTATTATTATTTTTTTTGTGGTACGCGGGCCTCTCACTGTTTTGGCCTTTCCCGCTGTGGAGCACAGGCTCCGGACGCGCAGGCTCAGCGGCCATGGCTCACAGGCCCAGCCGCTCCACGGCACGTGGGATCCTCCCGGATCGGGGCATGAACCTGTGTCCCCTGCATCAGCAGGTGGACTCTCAACCACTGCGCCACCAGGGAAGCCCCATTTTGAGTTTATTTTTGTGTATGGTGTTAGGGAGTGTTCTAATTTCATTCTCTTACATGTAGCTGTCCAGTTTTCCCAGCACCACTTATTGAAGAAGCTGTCTTTTCTCCACTGTATATTCTTCCCTCCTTTATCAAAGATAAGGTGACTATATGTGTGTGGGTTTATCTCTGGGCTTTCTATCCTGTTCCATTGATCTATATTTCCGTTTTTGTGCCAGTACCATACTGTCTTGATTACTGTAGCTTTGTAGTATAGTCTGAAGTCAGGGATCCTGATTCCTCCAGCTCCATTTTTCTTTCTCTTCAGGGTCTTTGTGTTTCCATACAATTTGTGAAATTTTTTGCTCTAGTTCTGTGAAAAATGCCAGTGGTAGTTTGATAGGGATTGCATAGAATCTGCAGATTGCTTTGGGTAGTAGAGTCATTTTCACAATGTTGATTCTTCCAATCCAAGAACATGGTATATCTCTCCATCTATTTGTATCATCTTTAATTTCTTTCATCAGTGTCTTATAATTTTCTGCATACAGATCTTTTGTCTCCTTAGGTAGGTTTATTCCTAGATATTTTATTCTTTTTGTTGCAATGGTAAATGGGAGTGTTTTCTTGATTTCACTTTCAGATTTTTCATCATTAGTGTATAGGAATGCAAGAGATTTCTGTGCATTAATTTTGTATCCTGCTAATTTACCAAATTCATTGATTAGCTCTAGTAGTTTTCTGGTAGCATCTTTAGGATTCTCTATGTGACAGCTTTACTTCTTCTTTTCCAATTTGGATTCCTTTTATTTCTTTTTCTTCTCAGATTGCTGTGGCTAAAACTTCCAAAACTATGTTGAATAATAGTGGTGAGAGTGGGCAAACTTGTCTTGTTCCTGACCTTAGTGGTAATGGTTTCAATTTTTCACCTTTGAGGGAGATGTTGGCTGTGGGTTTGTCATATATGGCCTTTATTATGTTGAGGAAACTTCCCTCTGTGTCTACTTTCTGGAGGGTTTTTATCACAAATGAGTGTTGAATTTTGTTGAAAGCTTTCTCTGCATCTATTGAGAGGATCATATGGTTTTTCTCCTTCAGTTTGTTAATATGGTGTATCAAGTTGATTGATTTGTGTATATTGAAGAATCCTTGCATTCCTGGGATATACCCCACTTGATCATAGTGTATGATCCTTTTAATGTGCTGTTGGATTCTGTTTGCTAGTATTTTGTTGAGGATTTTTGCATCTATGTTCATCAGTGATATTGGACTGTAGTTTTCTTTCTTTGTGACATCTTTGTCTGGTTTTGGTATCAGGGTGATGGTGGCCTCACAGAATGAGTTTGGGAGTGTTCCTCCCTCTGCTATATTTTGGAAGAGTTTGAGAAGGATAGGTGTTAGCTCTTCTCTAAATGTTTGATAGAATTCGCCTGTGAAGCCATATGGTCCTGGGCTTTTGTTTGTTGGAAGATTTTTAATCACAGTTTCAATTTCAGTGCTTGTGATTGGTCTGTTCATATTTTCTATTTCTACCTGTTTCAGTCTCAGAAGGTTGTGCATTTCTAAGAATTTATCCATTTCTTCCAGGTTGTTCATTTTATTGGCATAGAGTTGCTTGTAGTAATCTCATGATCTTTTGTATTTCTGCAGTGTCAGTTGTTACTTCTCCTTTTTCATTTCTAATTCTATTGATTTGAGTCTTCTCCCTTTTGTTCTTGATAAGTCTGGCTAATGGTTTATCCTTTTGTTTATCTTCTCAAAGAACCAGCTTTTATTTTTATTGACCTTTGCTATCATTTCCTTCTTTTCTTTTTCATTTATTTCTGATCTGATGTTTATGATTTCTTTCCTTCTGCTAACTTTAGGTTTTTTTGTTCTTCTTTCTCTACTTGCTTTAGGTGTAAGTTTAGGTTGTTTATTTGAGATGTGTCTTGTTTCTTAAGGTAGGCTTGTATAGCTATAAACTTCCCTCTTAGAACTGCTTTTGCTGCATCCCATAGGTCTTGGGTCGTTGTGTTTTCATTATCAGTTGTTTCTAGGTATTTTTTGGTTTCCTCTTTGATTTCTTCAGTGATCTCTTGGTTATTAAGTAGTGTGTTGTTTAGCCTCCATATGTTTGTATTTTTTACAGATCTTTTCCTGTAATTGATATCTAGTCTCATAGTGTTGTGGTCAGAAAAGATATTTGATATGATTTCAGTTTTCTTAAATTTACCAAGGCTTGATTTGTGAACCAAGATATGATCTATCCTGGAGAATGTTCCATGAGCACTTGAGAAGAATGTGTATTCTGTTGTTTTTGGATGGAATGTCCCATAAATATCAGTTAAGTCCATCTTGTTTAATGTATCATTTAAAGCTTGTGTTTCCTTATTTATTTTCATTTTGGATGATCTGTCCATTGGTGAAACTAGGGTGTTAAAATCCCCTACTATGATTGTGTTACTGTCAATTTCCCCTTTTATGGCTGTTAGTATTTGCCTTATGTGTTGAGGTGCTGCTATGTTGGATGCATAAATACTTACAATTGTTATATCTTTTTTTTGGATTGATCCCTTGATCATTGTGTAGTTTCCTTCTTTGTCTCTTGTAATAGTCTTTGTTTTAAAGTCTATTTTGTGTGATATGAGAATTGCTGTTCCAGCTTTCTTTTGATTTGCATTTGCATGGAATATCTTTTTCCATCCCCTCACTTTCAGTCTGTATGTGTCCCTAGGTCTGAAGTGGGTCTCTTGTAGACAGCATATATATGGGTCTTGTTTTTGTATCCATTCAGCCAATCTGTGTCTTTTGGTGGGAGCATTTAATCCATTTACATTTAAGGTAGTTATCGATATGCATGTTCCTATTACCATTGTCTTAATTGTTTTGGGTTTTTTATTGTAGGTCTTTTCCTTCTCTTGTGTTTCCTGCCTAGAGAATTTCCTTTAGCATTTGTTGTAAAGCTGGATTGGTGGTGCTGAATTCTCTTAACTTTTGCTTGTCTGTAAAGCTTTTAATTTCTCCATCAAATCTGAATGAGATCCTTGCTGGGTAGAGTAATCTTGGTTGTAGGTTTTTCTCCTTCATCACTTTAAATATGTCCTGCCACTCCCTTCTGGCTTGCAGAGTTTCTACTGAAAGATCAGCTGTTGACCTTATGGGGATTCCCTTATGTGTTATTTGTTGTTTTTCCCTTGCTGCTTTTAATATTTGTTCTTTGTAGTTTGATTAATATGTGCCTTGGCATGTTTCTCCTTGGATTTATCCTGTATGGGACTCTCTGTGCTCCCTGGACTTGATTAACTATTTCCTTTCCCATATTAGGGAAGTTTTCATCTATTATCTCTTCCAATATTTTCTCAGTCCCTTTCTTTTTCTCTTCTTCTTCTGGGACCCCTATAATTCGAATGTTGGTGCGTTTAGTGTTGTCTCAGAGGTGTCTGAGACTGTCCTCAATTCTTTTCATTCTTTTTTCTTTATTATGCTCTGCAGTAGTTATTTCCACAATTTTATCTTCCAGGTCACTTATGTGTTCTTCTGCCTCAGTTACTGTGCTATTGATTCCTTCTAGAGAATTTTAAATTTCATTTATTGTGTTGTTCATCATTGTTTGTTTGCTCTTTAGATCTTCTAGGTCCTTGTTAAATGTTTCTTGTATTTTCTCCATTCTATTTCCAAGATTTGGGATCATCTTTACTATCATTTTTGTGAGTTGTTTTTCAGGTAGACTGCCTATTTCCTCTTCATTTGTTAGTTCTGGTGGGTTTTTACCTTGCTCTTTCATCTGCTGTGTGTTTCTCTGTCTTCTCATTTTGCTTCACTTACTGTGTTTGGGGTCTCCTTTTTGCAGGCTGCAGGTTTGTAGTTCTTGTTTTTCGTATCTGCCCCCAGTGGGTAAGGTTGGTTCAGTGGGTTGTATAGGCTTCCTGGTAGAGGGGACTGGTGCCTGTGTTCTGCTGGATGAGGCTGGATCTTGTCTTTCTGGTGGGCAGGTCCGAGTCCGGTTGTGTGTTTTGGGGTGTCTGTGACCTTATTATAATTTTAGGCAGCCTCTCTGCCAATGGGTGGTGTCGTGCTCCTGTCTTGCTAGTTGTTTGGCATAGGTTGTGCAGCACTGTAGCTTGCTGGTCGTTGAGTGGAGCTGGGTCTTAGCATTGAGATTGAGATCTCTGTGAGAGCTTTTGCTGTTTGATATTACTTGGGGCTGGGAGGTGTCTGGTGGACCAATGTTCTGAGCTTGGCTCTCCCACCTCAGAGGCTCAGGCCTGACACCCGGCCGGAGCACCAAGACTCTGTCAGCCATGCGGCTGGTCTTCCTAAAGCCGGGCCACCTGCAGCAGCCTGACCAATGGAATATTCAAGTTGGAAATGTTGCCTTAGCACTGGGTGCTAGAGGAGATCTCCATCACTCCATACCAGAAATAAAAAAGGATGGACAACTCCCTTATATGTTGTAAAGACTTGTAACAATGGCAAAAAATCAGTTCAATGGGGGGAAGGAAAGTCTTTTCAACAAATACAGGAGAAATAATTGGTTATGCATATGGAGAATCTTGATCTTTACTTCTTATCCATGATGCACAGTTAAATTCTGTTCCTCCAGGGAAAATTTCAGGGCCCTGCCCCTGCCACCACCAGTAATAGAGATGGCTTGGGAAGCATTAGAACCACCTGTAAGCTGGGATTTTTATGAATCTGAAGTGGCTCCTCCACCGTCTCTTTCCCTTTCTGCCAACGGAAGCAGAAGACTCTGAGGTTTTAGAACAGGGCAGTGCTCCTCAGCATTGTCGAGGTCATCAAAAATGAGGAAAGTATGAGAAGTTGTCACAGCCAAGAGGAGCCTTGACTTCCCGTGGCCGGCCGGGCCCGCATCCCCGGCAAGAATTGGCTCCCGGGCCTGACGTTTCCAGGTACCCGGAAGGGGGAGCGCATGTATCTTTTTGAAGTATTGTTTTCTCTGGATATATGCCCAGGAGTGGGATTGCAGGATCATACAGTAGCTCTATTTTTTGTTTTTTAAGGAGCCTCCATACTGTTTTCCACAGTGGCTGCACCAATTACATTCCCACCAACAATGTAGGAGTGTTCCTTTTTCTACACACCCATTTACAAATGGTGCACCTGGCAAGGGGTTAATCTTCAAAATATACAAACAGCTCATGCAGCTCAATATCAAAAAAACAACCCAATCAAAAAATGGGCAGAAGATCTCAACAGCCATTTCTCCAAAGAAGACACAGAGTTGCCAAAAGGCACATGAAAAGATGCTTAACATCGCTAATTATTAGAGAAATGCAAATTAAAACTACAGTGAGGTGTCACCTCACACCAGTCAGAATGGCCATCATAAAAAGGTCTACAAAAAAGCTTTCTTTATATTATGTCTAAAGTATGTATTATCAGTGTTCCAGAAGTTATATGAAATTCCTGGAAATTTTATACATCCTGACATAGAACGTTCTCTGTCATCAAAATTGAGGTTCATGCTAAAGGGACTGAACCCGAGTATTAGGGAAATGCCCTTTCATGCAAAGGCAACAACAGAATGTCAAGATTATAGCTCCTGCTGGTAAAGGCCATTCAGTGCCTACAAAAAAATTAACCCTCATTGACAGACTTTTGCCATCCTGATGTCCTTGTAACATGGCAACAGTCTGCTCCTACATCAGAAATTAAGATGGGTAAGCAATGCTGTTAATTAAACAGTCAGGGCTGTGGGAAGCGCAAAACAGCCTCTTGGTTCTTCCTGGCTCCCTGGAAAACCCCATTATATTTGATGTGTGAAAGCCTTCCCTGGCTGCAAGGCTGATGCACTCATAATGATAAAGAAACTGTTAGAAAATGTGTTTTCCGCTTGGTATACTTTCCACAATCTCCAGTGAACAAGGCGGCACCCACTTCACTGGGCAAATCATACAAGCCTTAACAAAAACCTCATCAACTTCTGAACTTTATCCTTAATCATCAGGCAAGGTCAACAACACTAATAGAAAAACTGGACTCAAGCAGAACAAAAGTTAATTACATGGGACTGAATGAACTGATAAATATGATTATCATTTATATGACTTTTTGTCTGAACTATGACTGGCTTTTAAACTCTGTTTTCCAGATAGAAGAAAACCTTTCCCTTTAAGCTAATCATGACTTATAGCAGTTTGGTAAAACATACGTTTGTAACCAGAATGGAAGCATTTATCTCTTCTCTCTACCTGATTCCCCCTGAATTTAGAATCTCTTCGGTTCCTAGTAGGCTTTCCAAGTGGAAAAGGAAGGCCACTTCCTGGCAGAAATAAGAACCTCAAGATATTTTGGAACTTGAGAAGGGAGGAATGCACCTAAATCTGTAGGTATTGTAGGTAGAATCCAATGGCATGGCTTTCCTGGCCTTGAGAGGCCTTTGAAAACTTCAATTTGAGATCCCTTATGAAAAGTTCCAATAAAGGCCAATTTAACAGAGCCTATATGATCAATTACACTTATGTAGATAATCAGGCCAAGTGTATAGAAACCAGACTTAGTTTGCAAAAAACAAAAAATCTTAAATGACTATGGTCAAAATGAAGATAATTTAGAGGGAAAAATTGTTTCAGTAATACACCTTTGTAGATATTGAGGTTTTATATATACTGAGGTGTTGTATTTACTACCTACATCCAAGAAACCACTTTGTTGTTATGTCACATTATTGTAAAGTTTAATTGAATTATTAAAAGGATATTCGAAGCTCACTTCTGAATCTGATCACAGTGATCTATCTTTGGATGAAGGTCAGGTGCTCCATGACCTGCACCTAGGAGATTGTGCATACTGGAAAAGATATCATTTAAAGGACTGTCTCCAACCTAAAGGGAAGGATTCTTATCAGGTACTCTTAACTAGATCATACACAGTGAAACTGAAGGGAATGAACTCTTGAATTCGTATTTCCCACTTAAAAGGGGCCTCTGCATCGGACTGGTTTACAGAGGGGACTGCTAACCTCAAACTCACCTTAAAACAACCATCAGGCCAGGTGGAGAAGCTGACGACAACAGTGGTCAACAGCTGACCCAAGTATCCAGGCCAGGCCTGTGAGACCCATCCTACTGGTCCAATAGAAGTTATTCAAATGTTTGTCTCCCTATCAAAATTGAAAGTTACTCTTTTACTTCTAGCTCTACTTTTGCCCCAGTATTCAGGATGGGAAGAAAATTTTTTAGTAAAGCCGTCACAAAGCGTATATACTGGGATAGGCCCTTCATAATACAATACCTATCCCTGACTTTTCAGATGTTCCTCATGTTACCACTCACCCAGACCAACTTCCCTCTGACCTAATCTTTCAAGTTTAAATTCTTCAACATATTAGTATGTCCATTCCTTATCTGATACTATCTTCAGTTCTTAGAGACTGAGCGCAACTTACCCCGAACCCCCTCCCTTTCTTCCTTACTTCATTGAAAAATGTTTTAATAGCTGACAAATAGAAGGTTTATGTTTATTAGAACATTATGCTACCCCATTGTCTATACATCAGGAAAGAGATGAACCTCCTTTCTCTCTTCTTTACAGAGTCAAACAATCTATGTTAGCAAGATAGCAAGACACCGGTGGCAAAATCTTTGTGGCATCTTGGTTCCTAATGCAGGAGTGTATGTACACAGAGATGATCAGAAATTTATCAGCCACCATTGGTCAAATAGCTGAAAAGATTGCACTGCAGCACAACAGACATCCCTAAATTCCTTACCCCAAGTAGAATTAGATAATTGGGTTGCCTTAGATTTTCTAGTCCTCACACTTACGGGTTAAATTTTTTTTTTATTAGAATGGAGATAATAGTAACCTGTGCGACCTTGTTATTACAATGATAATTCCTGAGATAATGGTCAGTAGAATGACAGTAAAAACAATAGGGTTTCTTAGTACTGAAAGGATACAAACCAACATTCTTGGGGTATGGGCCCAATAGCTTAGTTAGCTGACTTTACTCTAGAATGTAGTACAAACTGATAGCATGAAGAATTTAAAATTAAGGGTAGGTTCAATTTCTATGATTCTAGAAATAAGAGGGTTTAAACCTCTATTATTTACTCTGTCAAAGTAACTCTTTCTTCAGACATAATATGTTTGTGGTAGGATGCCTGATGTGATGACAGGTAGTGAAACTTCTTGTATACACAGGGCTAACGTTAGTGGTAAAATTTTTTCATAAGAGATATATATGCTGATCATATATACATGTGGCTGATTCACTTTGCTGTACAGAGGAAACTAACACAACATTGTAAAGCAGCTATAATCCAATAAAAAAATTTGTGGGTAGGATGCTTGAATTCATAGAAAGGAGACAGCTAGGAGTGCTTTAAGGATGACATTGGCTGTATAGAATTCTGGCATATGGGGGTTGTTAAATGCTCCTAAAAATAGGGTTGTTGTGAAAATATTTATTACAATGATATTGACATATTCTGCTAGGAAGAACAGGGTGAATGCGTCTGCTATGTTTTCTACATTGAACCTAAAGACAGGTTTTGATTCTACTTCTGCTCAATCAAATGCAGCTCTGTTGGTTTCTGCTAGAGTAGAGATAAACATGCTGGCTAGTGGTCAGGATGGGAAATTTAGTCAAAGGCATTCTTGTGTAATAATTACTGTTGAAAGTGTAAATGATCCATTTATCAGTAGGACTGATAAGAGAATAGTTGCTGCTGTTACTTCTATGACACTGTGCTATTGCCTGTAGACCTCCGATGACTGTGTATTTTTTTTTTTTTTTTTTTTTTTTTTGCGGTACGCGGGCCTCTCACTGTTGCGGCCTCTCCCGTTGCGGAGCACAGGCTCTGTTCGCGCAGGCTCAGCGGCCATGGCTCACGGGCCCAGCCACTCCGCGGCATGTGGGATCCTCCTGGACCGGGGCATGAACCCGTATCCCCTGCATCGGCAGGCAGGCTCTCAAACACTGCGCCACCAGGGAAGCCCCAACTGTGTATTTTGAATCCGAAGCTCATCCAGATCAGAGGATAGTAGAAATGCCGAGGTTTGATATGACTGCTATAAATAGCACACCTAGGTTTATATTAACTAGCAGATAGGGCATGGGGAGAGGAATTCATATTGTGAGAGCCAGGGTTTAGAGCCATTACTGAGGATGTAATAATAACATACATAAAATGAGATCGCTGGTCATAGTGGTTCTTTAATACATAGTTTGACTGCATCAGCAAAGGGTTGTAATAATCCATAAGGGCTGACGATGTGTGGCCCCTTCTGGTTTTGTATATAGCCTAGGACTTTCTGTTCAATGAATATGACGAACGCTACAGTGAGTAAAAGTGGAATAATGAGTGAAAGAATGCTGATTATATGTATTTTCTTAGAAAAAGGACTTGAACCTCTGCGGAAAAATGTTTTAGTTTTACGCAATTTACTGGACTCTGCCACCCTAACAAACCCTGCTCTATAGTGGGGTATGTATCAATTAATTGAATTGAAATTATATCATCAATTAATTTGAAGAACGTTTTATAATGAAGGCCTTATTTCTCTTGTTCTTTCATGCTGGGAGAAATCTAGAAGAGAAACTGACCGGGATGACTCTAGTCTGAACTCAGATCACATACATAGGACTTTAATCGTTGAACAAACAGATCATGAGCAGCAGTTATACCATTCAGATGTACTGATCCAGCATCAAGGTCATACAGCCTATTGTCAATATGAACTCTAGAATAGGATTGTACTGTTATGCCTAGGGTAACTTATTCCACGTATCAGTATTTTGGATTAATAATGATAAAGCATTTTGACTAGTTGGTCTAAATTTGAATCACTCAGAGGTTGTCTTATTCTCCAAGGTCACCCCAACCAAAATTGTTAATCCGTTAAAAGCTATGTTATCCTTTAAAGTTCAGTTATTGTTTATTTTTTTGGATTAAGTAATCAATTAAAGCTCCATAGGGTCTTCTCATCATATATTATTCCCACCTCTTCATGGGAAGGTCAATTTCACTGATTAAAAGAGACAGTAAAACCCTCGTGTGACCAATTATACAAGGCCTCATTTAGAGAAAAAAATGACTATGCTACCTTTTCCACACATAGGGTACTGTGACCATTAAACAAGTGTCACTGGGCAGGCAGTGCCTCTAATAGTAGAAGTGCTGGAGTTAATGTTTTTCATAAACAGGCAGGGTTTGTGATTTCCCAGTTCCTTTTGCTTTTTAAAAATTTTTCCTTAAATGCATGCCTGTGTTGGGTTAATAATGGTTTTAATAAATAATTAGATAATGGTTTACGTTGATTTTACTGCTAACTATCAGCGGGTTATTCATTCTGATATAAGCTTATGCCAGGAGAAATATTTCTTGTTACTCATATAGACAGTATTGCTTCTATTAATTAATAGATTAGTCCCTTATTAATTTTGGGGTTGGTTTATATACTATTGGTATTATGATGAATATGTGGTTGACCTTGAATGCTTTCTTAATTAGTAGCTGGTTTTAAGCCAGCTATGGTATTGTTTATGCTTACTCTCTAGGGAACTTTGTAACTAAAAGCTGTACCTTTTTAGAATAACATTTAAAATTATGTTAAAAGTGATGTTTGTTTGTTTGTTTTTTGCGGTGCGCGGGCCTCTCACTGTTGTGGCCTCTCCCGTTGCGGAGCACAGGCTCCGGACGCGCAGCCTCAGCGGCCATGGCTCACGGGCCCAGCCGCTCTGCGGCATGTGGGATCCTCCCGGACCAGGGCATGAACCCGTGTCCCATGCATCGGCATGCGGACTCTCAACCACTGCGCCACCAGGGAAGCCCGACCTAACGTTTTTATGTCTGATAATTATGCGTATTACGGTATTGTTCTTTACCAGGGTATCCTGAGGTTGGTGATATTTAGGGCTGGTGAGGTTCATCAGAGTTTATCAGTTATAGAATAGCTCCTCTATCGGAGTATGAATCACAGCCAAGTCCTTTGAATTTTAAGCTAGTAGATGCTAGTAGTACTCTGATGCTAAGAATAGTGGCTTAACTAATCTTAGCTGTCCTGTAATCAGAAATGTTAAAGTCACTTTCATCGCTTATTTTTATTTTTGCTATGGCTTTTTGCAGCTTAGCGAGGACATCATTTAATTTGGGGGGTAATCTTTAACATGCTTTACACTGGATTTCTACTAGCTTGGGTTAATCTTATGACCGAGGTGGCTGACATGAAATTTACCAACCCTAATGAGTTCCTATAGCTTACCCAGACTTCCATTTTGGGCTTAATTTTTATCAATGTCCATTCCCATGGGGGCGCAGTTTAGCGAGTTGTTTTGAATTGCATTTTAGTGCGCTTGATGCCTTTTAATCTCTTTTGATTCAGAGGCATTCTCACTGGGATGCAGATACTTGCATGTGTAATTTCATGTGAAATTAATGGAAAGGCTAGGATCAAAGCTATGTGTTTATGGAGTTAGTAAACTCACCCAGGCATTTACAGGGCCTTGCTCTAATTATTAAACTCCATCAACAAGTTGAGTAGGATTTGTACGTATCACATTTATGTACTTAATTGACGCATGGATATTCAGTGTACTAGTTTGGGTTGTGTTAAAATTAGTATTGAAATATTTATTTTTTTCTTGTGGAGATTATTAAAATGTAATTTTTATTTTAAATTTTATTCAAGGTAAATGGCAGATTGAGGGGGATTCTGTCTGTATAAGCCTTATATATCTAAGTAATTCAATGGTAGAGTTAGGAGGCTAGTTTGTAGTTATACTAACTTTGGGCTGGTGAAGTGAAGGCAGTAGGTTTATTGAATGAGTTAGTTGAATCTTATATAGTTCTATGCTTTGACTTGTTTTGGGGGTTTGGCAGGGTGATAATTGTATATAAATTATGAGAATTAGCAGGGCTAGGGGTTTGATTAAGCAAGCTATTTACCTGATATGAGTGTGCATGTGTACATAAGTGTGTAATTGCTCAATATCCTGTGACCACTGACTCAATAACATATGATGTTAAGAGTCTCATGCTCTACCGACTGAGCTAGCTGGGCACGTAGCGGGAAGCAGCCGCATAGCACAGGGAGATCAGCTCGGTGCTTTGTGACCACCTAGAGGGGTTGGGATAGTGAGAGTGGGAGGGAGGGAGACGCAAGAGGGAGGAGGTATGGGGATATATGTATGCGTATAGCTGATTCACTTTGTTATAAAGCAGAAACTAACACACCATTGTAAAGCAATTATACTCCAATAAAGAAGTAAAAACAAAAACAACAAAAAACATATGATGGTAGATGATGTTGGAAAATAATATTCAGTTTCAGCTCAGCTACAAATTTCTTGACGGTGTGAAGGCCGCTATGGCCATAGCATGTCACAGAACCTCCCCACCCACACCAGTTCCAAATACCAAAAGCATGAAACCAGTTATGTGTGAGCCTGGGCTGATTAGTCATTAGTCCATCGAGGTATATCAATGAAGGCGAAAGAGTGGGTGATTTTAGGTGAGATGGTCCTGAAATAAGAACCAGATGCCAGATATAGTTCGTTTATAGGAATCCCCATGGTTCATGAGCCTAGAATGAGGAGAGAGGCATATCTGTGGGTGGGTTGAAGGTGTATCGTGGCTAGATGATTAAGCTCTGGTTACAGGTTATGATAAACATGTTGAGTGGAAATGATTTGATTTTATGTGGTATGTATGATAAACATAGGTCCTATATAATATCAGTCACTTCAATTACCCCTGTGAATATTTGTGGGGACTGGAGTCTAATGTGAATGGAAATGTTTAATGCATTATGTAGTATCAATAAGCTGATGTACATGCTTATACACATGCAGTAGATAATTCATGATTATACATATGTATTACGTATGAGAAAGCATATGTACTTACTTACTTATGTGGAAGAGCACATAGTGCACAAAGTACATAGGAATGTTAGTTTAATGTTAGTGTCCCATAAGCAAGTTGTTCAGGGAATCATTTAAGTAGAATTTCAGGTTTGGGTGCTGATGGTGGAGCTGGAGCTTCTTGCTTGAGTCTTAGGGAGTTATGCTACTCTCCTTTTCTGGTTTAGAAGAACCAAGTAATAAATATACTACAAAAACTCTTCATTTTAGGAGGTTATTTTCAATAATGCTTATTAGTGGCATAAGGACTATAATTCTAAGAAAGTATAGAGTAGATCCCCTTTGTCCGATGATAACAGAATGGTGATCAGTGGTTTGTCTTCCAATCCATGTTAATGTTCATAGGTCCACTACAAGTACTCTGAATAAACATTGGCTAAGAGGTCATAATATTATACTTTGTTGCTTTGCTGTATGAAGTTTTGGGAAGATTGAGGAATGAGATGGCTAATGCTAGTACCTCTCCTACTTGTTGTGAATGGATCAAGAATTGCATAGGAAAATAAGAAGTATCATTCTCGTTTGATGTGAGGGGGAGTGTTGAGGATGTTAGGTGGAATATAATTGTCTGGGTCCCCTAGTAGGTCATGTGAGACTAGTAGTAGTATTAATAAGCTTTTAATTGGAACAAGGTAACCAAGATATCTTTAATTGTCTAGTATGGATGAAGTGGGATTTTGTCCATATAAGATGAGATCCCTCTTGGACTGTTAGAGCCTCTTTCATGAAGGAATAATAGGTGAAGAACTGTTAAAGCTGCAATAATGAATGGAAGGATAAAGTGGAAGGTGATGAATAGGGTAAGGGTGGCTTTATCAACTGAGAATCCTCCTAAGATTCAATTGACTAGGTTAATGCCAATGTAAGGAATTGTTGAAAGGACATTTGTAATGACCATTGCTCCTCAAAAGGATATTTAGCGTCATGGTAAGACATAACCTGTAAATGCTGTGGCTATTACCTTAAATAGTACGATAATTCTGATGTCTCATATTTCTAGGAAGGTGTAAGATCCATAATACAGGCCCCTCCTTACATGGGTAAATAAGCAAACAGAGAATAGGAAATGTCGGTTTGCATATAAATTTCAGATGATTCATTCGTAGTTTACGTTTCAGTAGATATGCTTAACTGAAGAGAAGGCAGTTATTGTATCTGATGTATAGTGTATTGCTAGGAATAACCGTGTTAAGATTTGTAAAATTAAATAAATATCAAGCAGGGAAGGAAAATTTCATCATGATGAGATTTGATGGGGCCGGTAGATCAATAAATGCATTGTTAACAATTTTGATTAATGGGTGGGATTTTTAAATGTTGGTCATTAGTGTTCTTATACTTGAAATATAATGATGATTTTTCAAGTCATTGGCCATGGTTACATTCCATGTAAGAATAATGATGACAGGGACTTCCCTGGTGGTCCAGTGGTTAAGAATCTGCCTGCCAATGCAGGGGACACAGGTCCGAGCCCGGGAAGATCCCACATGTCACAGAGCAACTAAGCCCGTGCGTCACAACTACTGAGCCTACACTCTAGAGCCCGTGCGCCACAACTACTGAAGCCCTTGTGCCTAGAGCCCATGCTCTGCAACAAGAGAAGCCACCGCAATGAGAAGCCCGCGCACCGCAACAAAGAGTAGCCCCCGCTCGCAGCAACTAGAGAAAGCCCACGCGCAGCAACGAAGACCCAACACAGCCAAAAATAAATTAATTTAAAAAGAAAAAAGAATAATGACATAGATTGTATTTATTTTAAGTACTATTTTGGTAGTTAGTTTTGTAGGTTTTTCTTCAAAACCTTCACAGGTTTATGGTGGGCTTGGGTTAATTGTGAGTAGTGTGGTGTTGTAATGAATTGTGGTAGATCGTTTTTGTGCTTAATGGTTTTTAAAATTTACTTAAGGGGAACGTTAATAGTTTTTGGTTATGCAACAGCTATGTCTACTAAGCAGGATCCTGAGGTTTGAGATTCTGATAAAACCCTCTTAGGTATATTTCTTTCATGTCATGATGGACATGCAAATTAAACTCACAATGTGAACATCCATTCACATACAATAAATGGTCATAATCAGGAAGAAACAAATTAAAATGCTGGCAACAATGTAGAGAAATTGGAACCCTGACACATTGCTTACGGAAATGTAAAGTGGTGCAGACAATATGTACAGTAGCGTGGCACTTCCTCAAAAAGATAAAAGCACAATTAGAGTTGGGTTCAAGAACTCTACTCCTAGAAATATGCCACAAAGAAGAGAGAGCAGGTGTACAAACAAAAACTTGTACACGAATATTCATAGCAGCCTTGTTGACATTGGCCCAATGGTAGAAACAATTCGAATATCCATCAGTGGATGAATGCATAAGCAAAACAGGGTAGATCTATAAACTCCCATATTATTCTGCCACATACAGAAATAGAGTAAGATGCTGCAGTGGATGTGGAAAACAGTATGGCGTTTTGTCAGACACTTAAGTTAACGTATGATCACATCAAAATCCAACCCACAGGCTCACGTCGGCTCTCACCAGCTGTTTCAAACCTAGGGAAACGTCTTTTTGCATTATGATCCTGTTTTCTTCTTTTGGAACCATGACTGATACATCTCATCAACTTCACAACCTTGATGGATTGAAAAGTGCACAGGATATGATCTGGTTTGCCTTTTCTGTATGGTAACAAGTATCAGTACTTCATTCATTTTTATTTCTTGTGATTAATTGTACATGCCAATTACCATTTAAAACATTGTAAGTGCAAAATTCTATGGCGTTAACCACATTCACATTGTTGTACAAATAACCTCAGCATCCATGTTCAGAACTTCTCCATTTTCACGGTGACTCTCTGTAGCCATTTGACACTAATTCCCTTTAGCCCCTGGCAACCGCATTTTAAATATTTCCTTTGAATCTGACTTCTCTGGATAACTCCTATAAGTGGAATCATATCGTTTTTGTCCTTTCGTGACAGGGCTACTTCACTTCTCCTAATGGCTTCAAGATTCATATATATTGTAGCACATGTCAGAATTTTCTGAATTTTTAAGGCTGAATGACATTCCTTTGTGTGTACACCACGTTCAGTTTATCCATTGATCCATCAATGGATGGAGACTTGGTTCACTTCCACCTTTCGTTACTATGGTTAATGCTGCTGGGAAGATGGCTGTACCCATATCTGTTCCAGTCTTTGTTTTCAATATCTTGGGTATATACCCTGATGTGGAATGAATGGATCGTACGTTAATTCTCTAATGAAGTTTTTGAGGAACTGCCATACTTGTTTCCACTGCACCATTTCTCTTGATCCCTTTTATGGCAGAATAATACGGCAATTTATGGACCAACTGCATTTTGTTTATCCATTTACCCATTGGTGGACATTTGCATTGTTTCTTCCTTTTGAATATTGTGAACAGCGCTGCTATCAATAGATGTGTACACCTGTGTTTAATACTTTCTGTTATTTATTCTAGGAGTGGAGTTGTTGTTCCATCTGGTAATTGTATATTCATATTGAAAACATAGGTTGTGCTCTTTTCCACGTCCACAATAATGATTAACGGTTCCAATGTCTCTGCATTTTTGCCAATATTAGTTACTGTTAATTTTCTTGATTATAACTATTTTAGTGTATGTGAAGTAGTTGTTGCATTGTGGATTTAATTTGCATTTCCATCCTATCTTTTCATCTGCTTGTTGACCATTTGCATGTCTTGTATAGAGGCGGGTCTGCTTAAGTCTTTTTTTCATATTTAAAACAGCTTGTTTGTTGATGAATTGTACAATAACAGTTCTTGATATATACTGGATAAAGACCCATCCGATATATAATGTGGAATTATTTTCTTCCATTCTGTGGGCTGTCTTTTCACTTTCTGGATTGGATCTTTTGATGCACAAAAGTTTGATGTACAAAGTTTTCCATTCTGAGGAAATCCAATCGGTTTCTTTGTTGTTGCTTGTGCTTTGCTGTAAGATCTAAGAAACCATTGCTAAATCCAAGTATATGAAGGTTTATTCTCATGTTTTCTTGGAGATTTTACAGTCTTCCCTGGTATTAGTGGGGGATTGGTTCCAGGACTCCCAGAGCTTACCAAAATCCATGGATGTACATGTCATTTTTATAAAATGGTACAGTATTCGCAAATAACCTGGGCACATCTTCCTGTATACTTTAAATCATCCCTAGATTATTTATAAGAACTAATACAGGGCTTCCCTGGTGGCGCAGTGGTTGGGAGTCTGCCTGCCGATGCAGGGGACAAGGGTTCGTGCCCTGGTCCGGGAGGATCCCACATGCCGCGGAGCGGCTTGGCCCGTGCGCCATGGCCGCCGGGCCTGCGCGTCCGGAGCCTTGCTCCGCAACAGGAGAGGCCACAACAGTGAGAGGCCCGCACACCGTAAAAAAAAAAAAAAAAAAAAGAACTAATACAATAGAAATGCTATATAAATATTTAAAATACAATGTAAATTCTATGTAAATAGTTGTGGGCATTTGGAAATTCAAGTTTTTCCTTTTGAAAGTTTTTGGAATTTTTTCCCTAATATTTCTGATCTGGAGTTGGTTGAAAACATGAATGTAGAACACGTGAATACATGGGGCTGAGTGAAATTTTATTTTTTACATTTAAGCCTTTTATGTATTTTGAGATACTTTTCATATGTGGTATAAAGGGTCCAGTTTCCTTCCCCTGCCTATGGATAGCCAATTGCCTAGCACCATTTGTTAAAAACATCATTTCCCCCCAATTTCATGCTGTTTACTCTCGTCTAAAATCAGTTCATCCTATACAGATGGCTTTATGTCTGGGATCTCCATTCAATTCCATTCATCTCTATGTATACCTCATGCCAGTATCACAGTGTTTTATTTCCTGTTGCTGTGTACTAGCATTTGAAATTGGGAAGTGTGAGCCTCCAACTTTGATTTTCTTTGTCAAAATTGTTTTAGCTGTTTGGGGCCTATTGAAATTCCATAGTTTGGGGCGTCCGATTCTCCCCTTCGCATGTATGTACCCCAATTTCCATATGCATTCATCTTCTAAAGAAACCCTGATTCCTGGAAGGTTTAGACGTTATGAGTAGAGCTTCTGTGCATAACATTGTCCTTTTTTCATTTGGATATAGTTTTTCAAAGCAGTTCTGTGAATACTGGAGGCATAAAGATGGATCTCAAGGGGTGAGACTTGCTTGGCTTTGGAAAATACTGCCAAACTGTATCTCAAGCGGCCATATTTGTGCGCCATCAGCAATGAAGGAGAGTTGCTGTTTGGCCCCATCCTCCAGTGATCGGTGTTGTCCTTTTGGGAGGAGGTTAGCAGTTCTAATATGTGTGTAGTGCTGTCTTATAGTTTTCATGTGTAATTCCCTGATGGTATACGACGTGGATCATATTTTTGTCCACTTTGTAATCTTCTTTGGCCAGGTGTTTGTTCAGATCGTTACCCATTTTTAATGCAGCTGTTTATCGATTTTTGTATAATGTGGGTACAAAGTCTTTATCAGATATGTTTTTTGCAAATATTTTTCTCCCAGTTTGTTGCTTGTCTTTTGGCTTTCTGAATAAGGCATTTCGCTGAGTAGAAATTTTTAATTTTATAGAACACATGAGTATTCTTACCCTTTTGTGTGTGGGCTTTACATGTTGTGATAAAATTCGAAGCTTATGATCTACGTGACCAAATCCATGGCCATGTCAATTTTCTTATATGTTTTAGTCTTTAATTTTTATAGTTTTATTTCTAAATGTGTCTGTGGACAATTTTGAGTGATTTTGGGTGTAAGGTGTAAAGTTTGTATCTACATTCATTTCATTGCATATGGTTTCTAACTGTTTTATAACTCTTTTTGAGAATTCATGGGACATTGCCTCCACCTATCTTTATTCCCAAACATTAGTGGATTCGGCAGGACTGCCAGCAGTGAACTCAGCCTCCACTAAACTGAGTGGGTGCGGCCTGCATTTCCTAGTTTGCCAGCAGAGGGCGACAAGCACGTCTCTCTTACCAGTGCAGGGCCTGCCTGATCTGCCCACAGACCTGGCTCTGTGCACAGCTGACAGGAGCTAGGTCTCCTTAGGACGTACCAGGGATTTGGTTTCAGAACAATGCAGGTCTGCATCCACGTTGAGTGGATCTCTGTTTCTTTAGGACCTGCTGCAAGGTGCTGCCATGGGAAGAAAAGTGATGAAAAATTGAGGAGAATCTTTTGTGCATGGCTGACTGCTGGGGGTCTGTCATCAGAGGACCCAGCAAAGGAAGGGCCTGATGTGAAGAACTGTGTATTTCAGTTAGCTTTGTGTGCGAAGCAGACGATGTCCAGTGTCCTTCTGCTTGTGATGTTCCATTTTCCAAGCAATTTATTGGGGAACATGTCCTTTGGCTACTGCATGTCCTTTGGATGGCAGCTTTGTCATAAATTAACTGACCACGTATTTGTGGGTTTATCCCTGGGCGCTCTATTCTATTACTCTGGCCCGTGTGCCTCTTTTGTTTACTCCAGCTGCTGGTCTCCTTTGTCAGGATCCCCTTGGCTGTTCGGGGTCCTCTCACACGAATAGGATGCTAGTCTCCCCAATCCCCTGCTGCCGCCTATGCCTGCGAGACTCTTCTCAACACAGCAGCCAGAGCAATCCAAGGAAGCCAAGTGCACCATGTTACTCCACTGCTCAAAATGGTCTCTCATCCCAGGCATCCCAGTTCCTCTCAATCACCTCGCTGTGGCCACACTAATCTCCTTTGCTGTTTTGAGCACACCACACGTTTTCTTTCTTCTGCCTGGGAGGACCTTTCCCCTCACATCCTTAAGACTCCCTTTCCTCGCCTTCTTCAGATCTTTGTTCAGATGTCACCTACCTTGTGAGGGCTTGCCTGACCACCTAATTTTAAATCGTATCCCAGCCCTCCCGGTCTCCCTTCCCCGCTTTACTTTGCTCCATAATACTTATCACCATCTGACATTTTATCTGTTTGTTTAATCTTCCGTCTCGCCCCAGAATGCAAACTCCAAGGAGGCAGTGATTTTGGTTGTAGTTTTACTCCTGACAACTACTTCTGATGTACAGTTTAAGAGACTTGGGATCAGGAGTTGGAATTTAGCCCATATTCCAGTGTTTCCCAAACTTTAAAAACAAATGTCCCACATTAACACAAACATCTCAGCCTCCATATTGCAAAGGGCCTTCAGGTGAGAATCATGGTCTCACCTATGCTATTTGTACCAGTCAATATTTTGTTGACTTTTCTGTTCTGTGAATTACAAAAAGAGGTGTTTTTTGCATTTTCAAGTATAAAAATTATACTGACTCATGCCTTTTCAAACTACACCTGAGCCCTCCATCTCCTCAGGGAGACTCTGATAGGCCTCTTGAGGGGTCACTTACCCCACACTGCATTGAGTCTGACTAAAATAATGGGTGCTTCTGTAACAGTGCAGTGTGGCCTTCTCAGTTCTGGGTGGAGTTGAGAAATATGTTAAATTTGGAAAACAATATTGTTCACTCCAGACAGAATTTTCCTTGATGAGCAAAAACTTCATGTATCTAAGACCATGTCGAAAAGTAGATAAATGCAAAGAAAGCAAAGGCTTTGACAGTATGAAATAAAAAGGATTTAACATACAAGGCAGAAAACTGAATGAATCTTAATAGGACTTTCAACAGGTTACCTTCTCTGCTGTTAATATAAAATCTAGGTATAAGCTTAAAATATGATGGCAAATGGTTCACCAAACTGAGAAGTCGCATGGCAAAATGACAAGCCAATGAATGAGACTTTCGGCCACAAAAGACTAACCCTCAGGTGAGGATACATATGAGGAATGATGACCCAAGGTCTCTGGACATGGATCAGTTTATCTTTGAAGTACATCATGTCTATCCAAGACAGGTATTCTCTGAAGGGCCACACCGGTCATTGAGACTTGGGGCAGTCGAGAAACTTACACCAGAGAATGGAACATAAAGGGACTCTGCTTGGCCTTAGGTGTCTCTTGTTTTGGAGTCATGAAACTTAGAAATCCAGCAGAAGTACTGCCCACTCTCTCTTTAAAGAACTGGTTTATGTCATAGAATAGAACCCTCACAGAACCCTTTGATGTTTCTATTCTAAGGTCTATTCTTTTTTTTCTTTTGAAGGAACTAGTCTATAGATGTGCATTGTATCCAGTTGATTGATGTTGTTGAGTTCAACTATGTCCTTACTGATTTTTCTAAGGGCTATTCTAATACATGGGCTAGTATGAGTGGGATTCTGGTATTTCAGTAAAAACAAGATGCTTAGAGATTCAGAACCCTATTCCTTCCTCTTTGTTAACCTTCAGTTCCTCTGGAGTTGCAGGGACTAGGTTTTATGGAGGTTTATTTGAGGATACTGAGAGGCTGCTGAGGCACTAATGGGGAAGATTCTGGCTTCTCTCGTTGGGGGTGCAAGTCAGCTCTAGACTATTTACTCAGAAAAGAGGGGAATATATTCCCACACAACAGAAGTGCATGGCTCTCGGCAATGATGGGACCCTTCACAGCACCTGCACACCGTAGGTCTTCAAAACAATTCTGCTGAATGAATAAATAAGGACCTCAGTCCACCAAAAATCAGTCTAGATAAATGCAGAAGACTACTGCACCCTTTCCAGATGGTTTGTTCTTTGTTACTGAGGACTCCTCACTTCTGCTATTCCCTTCCTAATAGGTCAGGTACAATAATTTTAAATGAGAAGAAATTCTTACATCAGTGAGAAAGTAAGGTCACACAAAGAGTGGACAGGCTTCTTGTAATTTATTTGAGTTATTTTCAAGCGACAGCTACAAAAGTTCTTAAGTTTTATAATACTTTTGATAAGAAAATAAAATTTAAATAAAAATACATTCTCAACAATACAACATGGTTACACAAATTCACTACATTAAGTTTTGATAACTTATATTTTCAAACTGGACACTGTAAAAAACCAATATTTACTAGCAACATTAATTTCCAAAAGTTAATAAAAATGGAAGCAGATAATATCAAGACTGGCAATTTAACTCTAGAATGAGTCCTGTATTTTTCACATACTGTAAGGACACCTAAAAGGCTTTGTAGCATTTTGTCTTTACAGGATGTACCATTAGAACAAATTAAAGGTGCTTTTACTTAAAAAAACAAAAAAAACAAAAAAAATCTGTCTTCTAAAACCTGGCATGAATGAGCCTTTCTGATAAATGAATGAAATTAGGCTTCAGAAACAAAAACAAAAGCCACATCATTCGTCATCTTTTTTTGTACAATAAGGAAAGCCTTGTTTTGACACTTAACCACTACCCGTGACAAACATATTTTTCTTTGGCAAAGAAAATAGTTCAATTTGATAAATTATATTCCTGGGAGTAAAAAAATGTTGCTATTGCCCATTATCATATTAAATGAATATTAAAAAAACAAAGCTAAATAAAGAACAAAACAAACGATAACAACAACAAAACAAGCAACATACCAGCATAATTTTAAATGATAGAAATGGATAAACTAAGAACCAGAATTGGCATTTATGGCAAGAGTTTCTCCATATCATCCTTTTCTTTCCTTCTTGGGGTTTTCAGGGTTTTAGGGTAAAGTGAGCTGCCATGTATTTTTTTCAAGTTTAGAAAAGGCAGAGAAAGCAGATCAGGTAGTAAAAATCAAAGTACTCATAAGTAACAGCAGAGGAATGAGGAGGCCCTTGGGAGCAAGTAAGTACCTTGGTTATTTTGGGGTCCCACTGACATGGTCTCTTATTTCAGAAGACTTTCAAAGAAAATTTCATGTCATATTACTTGTTTTTAGGCTATGCCAAGGTGGTTAATTCCAGTCAAACTGGCTGTTTAAAAAGTGTCATGTGAAGAAAATAACTAGTAACTGAACTCTTCAAATTCTGAGTTACGTATTCACACAGCCTTGGTCCCTTTGAGAATGCTGTGATCTTTAAAAACCGTCATAACGGAGGGCCTGACATTAGAAATATTAGAAGAATATAACTAAAGAAGCCACTAGAGAGTAATGAGTGGTACCTGGCAATGCTCACATGGCCTTTCCAGGCAGACATTCAGAGACCCTTAAAATGAAATTTCAATCTGAATGAAATTCAAAAGTGAGAAATTTATTAAATGGTAAAATTCTTTCACAATGATGAATCAATGTAGTTTATGGAATCTACTAGCTCATAAAATTTAAAAGACTTTTCAAACCTGTCTTTAAAATGGGCCAGCAATGACCTACCATAATGCAGACTAGGACTGATTCTTAAATAAAACCAACTGATTTTTACAAGTCCTTTAGAGACTTGTACATTAGAGACATTGCTCCATTACAATCATTTATGGGACAACTTTGATGACTGTGTGTGAATGGTCTTTAAAAATAATTACCTAGTAACATTATAATTTAAAAACAATTACCAATAACATAATTGGCAAAGTGTATCTTGAAATATAGCTTATGCTCAGGGAAACAAAAAAAGCACTACTAGCTAGATTTACATTAATAAGTAGTCACAGTTTTAAACAGAAACATGTAAAATACTCCAAGGTTCAAAGTACCACATTTAGAATATGTTTTGAATTTAAAAAGACAAAATAAGAGTACCATGGTTTTTAATACTGATGAAGCAAAGTGCATACCTCTTAACTTAACTTCAAGGTGGCAACTTGCTTCGATTGCTTATTTACAGTTATGATTTTCAGGATAAAAGTAAATTAGGGAAAAATAGGATTCAAACAGTTGCTTGCCCAAATTCCATTTGGCTAGCAGGCAATAAGAAAACAGCAGTGAAATATAAACATTTTTAGGAAAGCACTATTTCTAGACTTAAACACTGATCATTCAACTGATCATAAAGATTAGATACCACGGAGTATCTGAAGTATAATCTGGGGTGGCCCAGATGAGTAAAGTGCGCCGAGTGACTGTTCTTGAGTTAGATCTCAGCCTCACGCTGGGAGGAGGGCGTCCTATGGTGGTGGCCCTTATAATAATGGAGTAATGAGTGAAGTCGAGTGAGTTTACCACCACCTTTTCCCATTGTTTACTTTCTCTTCTTTTTCAAAAGTGAAGTCCTTAGAAGTCACATTAACCTGAACTCTCAAATCAAGAAAATGAGTACCTGATGTTTAAACAATGAAAAAAATTTAGTGGTCTCATTTTATTTCATCTGCCGTCACTCATCCCAAATGTAAACAAGATGCAGACAACAGTTCATGTTCCCTGATTTCTCCTATCTGAGTTCTGTTTGCATCACCTCTAAATAGACAAAAGATCTACCAGCTTTCCAGGATACTCTGGCAGTTTTCTAACATTTCTGTCGCTGTTCCAAATGTAATCTGTAATGACCAATGGGCCAAAGGAGATCATTTTTTTTTTTTTTTTGAAGAGGGAGGGTCTAGATGAACTAAATGGAAAGCTCTGAATAGTCATGGATTGAAATATTCCAGTAAAACACAATGTTGGCAGTATAGAGCAGGCACTAATGGTTGTGAAAAGTCCACAGAACACAGAGTGTTAGAAGAAGAAATGGTTTCTTGCTATGGAGGAGTTCTCCTTTTGTTACAAAGCTTCTTTAGGAAGATTCTTTCTATTAAAAAGAAGTTGCAGAAACATGGCTTTTGACACGTAAGATATGAAGGGAATCTTGGGTTTTAAATTCTCTAGGAACACATCAATACCAGGATTCCCAAACAGTTAATTTCAATTATTAAATATTAAATACAAGGTGAATGCAGGTGACAGTAAAGCCAATGTTCATTCTTAAATACTATGAACAAAATATATGATGAATTGAAAAACTCCAACAAAAATAATATTTTCCAGTTCTTCTGAGTCAATTGGTCAAACTCTAAAATGTTTTCCCAATAATTGGATTTTCCCTAGAGAAAAATAGAGGAAATAAGATGAACAAATAAAATATTTAGTACAAGAAAGATTGGAATTTTTTAACAGAGGAAAATACAGCTGGGAAAGGGGGTGTGGGTACAGGAGGAGTGTGTGTGGCTACAGGGGGAGAATACTATTTAAGAAGGGTGGTCAAGCATTGACTAGGACCTCATATGGAAACCTTCCGGGGCTCCAAGAAAACTGGATTACTACTGTTAGAAGAGAACAAAGTATTTCTACTAACGTAGAAAAGACAGTATTAGGATGCTTACACTAATCTTCCTAATGTACTGAGCCTTCTATCTAGGGAGAACACAAATATTTATACCTGTCAAACTGATTTTTATTGTTTATAAAACATATATAATTATCAATCCACACAGGTAAAAAAAAAAAAAGTAAAAATGGCGGGGCCAAGATTGAAAGCCCCTCCTTAATCAGCTGTATGACCTTGTGCTTAGCTTCCCTGAGCCTCGGTTTCTCTAGCTGTGAAATGGGAATATAACGCTGTTGGGCTGATGTGAGGATCAATGAGAGAGTGTGCATTGTGGCAAACACTTAGTTGCTGGTCCAAGAACCATCTCTCCCTATCTACCTCTGTGCAAATCGCAACCTGACTCTAGCGCTAGTACTGGGCAGCCCTGTGTTTCAGGGGAAGCTAGGGGTAACTTTGGACAAGGTTTCCTTCCTCTTGAGGAGGAAATAGCTTTGTCTGCCCCTGGCTGCTATTATTAAAAATGTGGGGCTCTGAACTATTGCAGCCCAGCTGTGACCATGAGGGGACAAGTTTGAGGAAGACAGAAATCATCTTGTTGAAGATGGCTGAGGCGCTGGATTGTCCTTGATGACACTGTTGAGCTGAGCTAACCAACTGTAGAAATCGGGACTTAATTTGTAAGGTTAAAAAATTTCCTATTATTTAAGCCACTTCAATTGGGATTTTCTGTTACTTGCTGCTAAAAACTATCTAACTGATGCAACGTAAAGTACTAGGTACAGTGCCCAGGGGTAAGGAGTAAGCTCCTTAATAAATATTAACTCTTGCTGCTGTTTCCACCAGTGTCCATCTGCATCTGAGATGGATCCAAAGCATCAACTACAAGCTACTTCCAGCACTACGAAGCTGATTCTTTTTTTCTAGTACTTAGTGTGTATAAAGGTACTGTAAGAGATAAGGAAGAGGATCAGCAAAACAAAACAAAAACAGAAAACTACTAAGTATCCAGTTCAAAGATTACATTGAAATATAACATTAAAAAGTGATGACAAAGTACTGCACCAATATAATGAAATGATACCAGAATTGAAAAAGACAAAGATTCCTGTATGAGTGGCCAGGGAGATTCTTGCACAAGAGAAAGGTTCTGAGCCGGTTTTGAAAGACGAAGGTAAGCAGGAGGCCTGCACTTCAGGTGTGAGTACAGGGTAGCAGAGGCAATGAAAGTATTTTTAAAAATACTTACTTGCTCCCATATTTTGCACTACTTGATCTTTTCTTCCTATACTTTTCATGAGGTTCATCTAGCTTCTCTACGACGCTTTTTATTTGTTGAATTGTCTTAAAGGTTGTTACAGAATCCTCGATTACAAATTTAGAATAGTCATCAGGCTCTTTCTGTGGTCCTTGATAGACTGCTATAGTTCCACAAGCCTCTACAAGAAGCAATAAAATCTCTGATCAGACAACTAAATTCATTAAATGTAATTTGTATTGACAGTATAAATAAGAACTTTTCGGGCTTCCTTGGTGGCGCAGTGGTTAAGAATCCGCCTGCCAATGCAGGGTACATGGGTTCGAGCCCTGGTCCGGTAAGATCCCACATGCCGCAGAGCAACTAAGCCCGTGCGCCACAACTACTGAGCCTGTGCTCTAGAGCCTGCGAGCCACAACTACTGAGCCCGCGAGCCACAACTATTGAAGCCCGTGTGCCTAGAGCCCGTGCTCCGCAACAAGAGAAGCCACTGCAATGAGAAGCCCGCACACCACAACCAAGAGTAGCCCCCACTCACCACAACTAGAGAAAGCCTGCGCACAGCAACAAAGACACAATGCAGCCAAAAATAAAAATAAATACAATAATTTATTAAAAAAGAAAAAAAACTTTTCAAGGGGCTCAAGCTGGGAAGATCTCCCCTGGAAATGCATAGATAACCAAAATACATATATTTTATTAATTATGATAATCACATTTATTCAAAAACAGTATTTTTACTTGATGAATATTATGAAAAAGGCTCCCTTTGGGAGTTTGTCAACTTTCATGTAAGTAACATTTTGTTAAATCTATGAGGTATCTTTGACTTTAAGAAAATGCCAAAGCAACACTTCAGGCATTGGTAATGAAGAATCATGGTTATATAAAAGTATTTTAATTGTATAGTTACCTTCCATTTTCTGCAGCTTAAGTAAACTGAGGGTAAAAAGGGAATAAATTCTTTCTGTTTCTCTGTCTTCATCAATATCTATTTGGATGTCTGCAGGGACACCTCTATGGTAAAAATGAAATCAAAGACATTGGAAAAATATCACTTTGTTAACATGCTAAAGACTTTTGATGGTTTGAGACTGAAAATAGAACCACAGAATTTTGCAGAAGGAACCTTAGGAATCTAATCTAATTTGATAATTAAATAAAATGGGGCCAAGAGAGGTTTGGTCATTATGTGACTAATCAAAAGGAAGGGAATTTTAAAGTGAAATCACTTTCATTACCTATGCTTCATCTCATTACTCTTTAAGTCTACAGGGCTAAGCCCTTCTTCCTCGGTATCTTGCCCAAGCTTGCACATCTATTTAAACATTGCCCTTTTTTATATTTTGACCTGTGCAACCATGATTTAGTTGAGAACATTTTCATCGCCCCCAGAAGAAACCTGTATTCATTAGTACTCCCCATTCCTCCCTCCCACTGGCCCCTCACAACCACTAATCTACTTTCTGTCTCTATAAATTTACCTATTCTGGATACTTTATGTAAATGTTATCATATGGCCTTTGTGTCTGGCTTCTTTCACTCAGCATCTTTTCCAGGTTCATCTGTGCATGTATCAGGACTTCAATCCATTTTATGGCTGAATAATATTCCATTGTATGAATGTAACACATTTAAAACATTGCTTCTTTAATCAAAAAGAAACTTACGCAGTACATGGCTTGCAGCCCAGAGCGTTTTCACTGGTCTCTAGACAGCAGAGCCAGTTTCCGTTTAGATATGCAGAGGGATGATAAGAGCTGAGCCTGTTCTGATTGCATCGGCTCACCCTGCAGAGTACATCTATCCATTCATTAGCTTCCACACAGTTATTTGCCTGGACATAGAGTGGTTTCTCTGTGTGTATCACTTGGAACATCTTCATAGGCAATTAAGACAAAAAGTTAGTGACAGGGTCTAAAAACCAAACAGTACAAAACACAAAAAGGTACATAAGAGAAATCTAGTTTGCTTGGCTAGGTAACTGCTGCTCAGGTATCGTATAAACTATTATGTTTCAAGCAAATTAGTCCCTGGGACTGAGTCACATGGTACTAAACGGTACAACAGAGTATAATTTTTAGAAATCACACAAATCCAAAGGAAGGAACTATCATATAATCAGGAATAAAGGGACAGAATTTCAGATGGAGGAAAAAAGTATGAGTAAAGACAAAGCAGTGGGAAAACAGAAACAAGGAAATCATCTTGGTTGACTTGAGTGTATTGGTATGTACTGAAGGGTAGCAGAAGATAAGGTTGCACAGACTGGTTGCGACTATATTCTTAAAGCCTTGAATGTCAAGCTGAGAAGTTTGAGAATATACAAATATTGAGAAAAGTACCTTTAACTTAACAGGGGAGGCAGACTATATAAAGCATCAACAATAATGGACAATTTTAAGACAGATTTCTAGCCACCAATTATAAGATATTAATGATTAATAACAAATACTAAAATAAACCTTTTTAAATTTCCAGCTAAGTAATATACGCAGTTTAAAAAGCTTTAAATTATGTAACTTACATTTTTCTTGTTGAAAGAGCTCTCTTCCAGTTTTTCCACAGCAAGAATGTTTTTCACTGGAATCGTGTAAATTGCATCTTTGCCTAAATTATAAAAGAAGTAGGATAAAATTAAAATAATTTCCATCAGAATTATAGAGGTGAGAGGTTAACTCCATAAGATTTAAGATCATTCTCTTGATGGTAGGTGTATAAGAAACTTACAGATTTCCAAATGGTGCATATATAAGAATCCTTTGTTTTATGGAACAAATGAATTTTGATTGTTTTCTATAAGGTGACTCCCTCTTTATTTTTTTAAAAATAAAATTAAAACATTTTCAAGGAAAAATGAGGGAATAAATCTGATCTCCATGTAGAAAATAAAAATGTTATTATATTTGTAACATTAATTATGTGGGGACTGAAAATATACTTAGCAATAAAGGTCTACTCAAAACTTGTCGAGACATGGAATTTTCTTTCATGGAGTTATTAAATAAACAATGAATCTGTATCTAAGTGGATTTTTCTGCTTTTCCAATCAAATATTTAATTAAGGAATTAACCCTCAAAACAATGATTTGAAATTGAAAAATTGTTCATTACTATCACATAATGGCTGGTCAGCTGACTAGAGCTACCAAATTTACTCTAAGAGATACAGGAAATAAAAGTAAAATTTTATTTGGTAGAGTGAATCATTAACCTAATTTAAGAATTTGGGGACTTCCCTGGTGGTCCTGTGGTTAAGAATCCACCTTCCAACGCAGGGGATGTGGGTTCGATCCCTAGTCGGGGAACTATGATCCCACATGCCACGGGGCAACTAAGCCCAAGTGCCACAACTACTGAGCCTGCATGCCACAACTGGAGATCCTGTGTGCTGCAACTAAGACCCAACACAGCCAAAAATAATAAATATTTTTTTAAAAAAATTTGGAAATTTGAGTTTTCTAAAAGAGCTTCATAATAAGGTGGCATGAGGATACGAAGCATTTCAACTTAACAATTTACTTGAGAATAAACTACATTCATATAGTCATAGAAACTATAAGAAACTATAAGCAAATATAATTATGACTTTTTCTGGTCATTTTGTAATGTTTTTCTTAGAGAATCAAAGCTTTGCTTCCTCTTCCACCAAACTTTGCTTTAATGACATGTGGGTTGAAGTGCTGGAGGCTAAGACCTTTATATTTTCCATGGATTAATGTACAGCTTTTTGGTCAAAGACACTAATTTGATTAATAAAGGTTTTCTTTCTTGAACAGAGAGGTTAACAGAGTATTTGCTAAGCCTGGTTCCTGATGTAAAATCTAAAATTCGTGTAATTCAAGAAGATGTGATATACAATTTTTAAAGATAAAGTCACTTAATTCAACTATCATACACTGAATGTTTACTATATACCAGACACTGTCCTGTAACCACTTGGGATACAGGAGTAAACAGAACGCATAAGGCCCCTAATGAAGTTTGCATTTAGGTCTGGAAAGACTGACGAAAGACAAATATTAGGTAGAGATGAATGCTATAATGACAACAACCCAAGGCGATATGATAGAAAGTAGTTGGGAAGTTACTTTAAATTGGGCAGGTAGGGAAAACTTTTCTGCGGAAACGACATTTAAATTCAACAAATACAAATTACATATACATGGGAAAATAAGAAAAGACTATCAGCAGTCTCCTGGGAGCTAGCTACAAGATCAAATTTATGAGGAGGTGTGGGGAGATGGGAAGGGAGTAAACTGGAAGAAGCCACAGCCCAAACCACACGTAGGAAAAGACATCTGTAAAAGGAGGGCTGGTTTAGAAAAGCTTCAAGCCAGAGTCAATGGACATAGACAGTTGGCGGGGCGAGGGGGAACACACTCAGACATGTGTGATGACAGTCATATCACTGATTGGTACGCTGCATCTGGAACAGCTGGGTCAATTAGGTCCTCACCGCCCCCCCTCGCCCCGCCACCTTGTGCTAAGCAGCAGTCAACAGAGGCACAGCCCCAGGCTAAAGCAGTAAGGATGCGTACTGGGCTGTAAAGCAGGGCTGCCACAGGCTGTTGAAAGCATCCACGCCAGAAGACAAGCACGAGCACCCTTGCCCCTCAGCAGCTCGTCCTGTCCCTCCCTCGAAATCACTGGCTGTAAGCTACTGAACACTCAAGCAGGTGAATGGACTGTAACACAAAGATGAGCAAATCGCCAAAAAAATCACCAAACAGATGAGGAAAATCAGCACTCTGGAGGAGGCACACATACAACAAAGAGAATAACATCTGAGGAAATCAGGGGTATAATAAATGAGGAAGAAAGGAGACATGTCTTTCGGTACTAATCTACATGGGGCACCACAGAGATTCCAGAGAATTTAAAAATTTTGCAGGAAGTTTCTATCTTTAGATTTGTTGAATACACAAAAGCATGCCCATATCCTAGAATTGCTGTATTTGTTCATTTCTGGACAATACAGCATATGTAGAGAAAGTGCACTGCTCCAGGCACATATGATGTTATTAGAGTTAATTTCAGTTGATAATGTTAATTGGAATGAATTGCAAGGTGAATTAGTAAAATGGAAGATTTTACTGAGGACTTTCTAAAGTACAAAAGGACAAAGAAACAGACAGTAAAAATGTTAAGAGCCATGATGGATGAATTTAGAAGTTTTGATATCTGTCTAATAAGCATTCCAGAAACAAACTAGAAAGTGTTCAGAGTAAAATTACCAACGAAAATGTCCCAGAGATAAAGGTATAAATCTTCAGATTGAAAGGATCCATCAAGTGCTGAGCAGGGTGGAAGAAAGGTAATACTTAAGACACTGGGCAGTAAAATATTAGAGCCTGAAGATTAAAGAAAAGTCCTAAGAGTTTCTAGGGAGAAGAATCAAGGCTAAGAATCAGAATGACATCAAAATTCTCACTAGCAACAAAGGAAACTAGCAAACCATGGAGAAGTATCTTAAAAGTTCTGTGGGAAATGATTTTAAATCCGATCTAACTTATTCAAGTGTAAGGGTAAAACAGACTTTTTTTTTTTATTGCAAGGACTCAGAAAATTTATCAGCCCTAATGCCTATCTGAGATAATTCCTTGAGGACATACTCTTGCAAAATAAGTAAGAATTCAGGAAAAAGACAAGTACATTATATAAAAAATAGTGCTGGGCAAAGAAATCAGAAAAATTGATAAGCATAGTTAGAAAAATCAAAACATAAAAAGGTAAAAGAAACAAGAGAACCTCTAATGATTAGTGATGTTGAGCATCCTTTCATGTGTTTGTTGGCAATCTGTATATCTTCTCTGGAGAAATGTCTGTTTGGGTCTTCTGCCCATTTTTGGATTGGGTTGTTTGTTTTTTTGATGTTGAGCTGCATGAGCTGCTTGTATATTCTGGAGATTAATCCTTTGTCAGTTGCTTCGTTTGCAAATATTTTCTCCCATTCTGAGGGTTGTCACCTCACACCGGTCAGAATGGCCATCATCAAAAAATCTACAACAATAAATGCTGGAGAGGGTGTGGAGAAAAGGGAACCCTCTTGCACTGTTGGTGGGAATGTAAATTGATACAGCCACTATGGAGAACAGTATGGAGGGGTTCCTTAAAAAACTAAAAATAGAACTACCATAAGACCCAGCGATCCCACTACTGGGCATACCCTGAGAAAACCATAATTCGAAAACAGTCATGTACCACAATGTTCACTGCAGCTCTATTTACAATAGCCAGGACATGGAAGCAACCTAAGTGTCCATCGACAGACAGATGAATGGATAAAGAAGAAAAAGAAACGAAATTGAGTTATTTGTAGAGAGGTGGTTGGACCCTACAGTGCAGTGAGTCAGAAAGAGAAAAACAAATACTGTATGCTAACACATCTATATGGAATCTAAAAAAAAAAAAAAAAAAAGGTTCTGAAGAACCTAGAGGCAGGATAGGAATAAAGACAGACATAGAGAATGGACTTGGGGACACAGGAAGGGGGAAGGGTAAGCTGGGACGAAGTGAGAGAGTGGCATGGACATATATACACTACCAAACGTAAAATAGTGGGAAGCAGCCACACAGCACAGGGAGATCAGCTCTATGCTTTGTGACCACCTAGAGGGGTGGGATAGGGAGGGTGGGAGGGAGACGCAAAAGGGAGGAGATATGGGGATATATGTATACGTATAACTGATTCACTTTGTTATACAGCAGAAACTAACACACCATTGTAAAGCAGTTATACTCCAATAAACATGTTAAAAAAAAAAGAAGAGAACCTAGTACTAAAATTTCAGACGACTTCATTAGGTAGACGCTATTAGGGAAAAATAAATTGAAAGCATGCTCATGTTCTTTCTCAGCTTGAAAAGAGACTGTGATTAACTGCAGACAACAAGGTAAACATGTAAGTTTAAACCTGTCTGTTAACAATTTAAAGGTAGAAATAGGATGCCCAAATTCTCTCAGTAGGTAGGACAGAATGAACATGAGTGGGACTGATTATTCCAATTAAAAAGACAGGAGAAAAACCCTCAATAAACAGAAAAGCCTAATAAACAAAAAACATAAAACAAAGTAGCAATTACAGTAATCACAATAAATGTGAGTGTATTATATTTCCTTATTAAATAACTAAAATCCAGTTTAGGTTCAAATCATTACCTCCTCAAAAAGTTAAACATAAAGTTAGTTACCATATGACTCACTGATTCCACTCCTAAGTACATAGCCAAGAGAACTGAAGACATATGTCCACACAAAAACATATATGTGAATGTTCACAGCAGCATTTATTCATAATAGTAAAAAAAATGGATACAATCTAAATGTACATCAACTGATGAACTGATAAACAAAATTTGGAATATATCCAAACAACAAAATATTACTCAGCCATAAAAGGAATAAAGTACTGATTCACGCCATATCATAGATGAACTTTGAAAACATTATGCGAAGTGAAAGAACCCAGTCTTACAAGGTTACATACACATTGTTTAAGTCCATTTACATGAAATGTCCAGAAGAGGCAAATCCATAGAGACAGAAAGCAGATTTGTGTTTGCCAGGGGCTGGGGGAAGGGAGGAGTGAGCAGTGACTGTTAATGGGTATAGGTTTTCTTTTTTGGGGGGATTAAAATGTTCTGCAACTAGTGGTGATTGCACAACTTTGTGAATATACTAAAAATGGATTGTACACTTTAAGTGGGTGAATTTTATGGTTATGCGAATTATATCTCCATTAAAAAACCATTACCACCCCAAGAAAAACAGAATTCCAGCTATATATCGGTCCCAAGGAACACAGATGAAACAAAATAACTGTGAATCTATCTTTTGATAGTAGTGTAAGGAAGCTGAGTAATTCCATTCCTTAGAAAGTAAGTATAAAACTGGGCAAATTATTAAAAACAACCACTTCAGAGCACTGGAAAATAACCAAAGGCAAGTAAAAATCTGAGACGTGTTTACTCAACGAACAACTGCTACCGCATAGGATAAGAACTGTGCAGTTTACAGTCTTCCTCCCTGAGGGTGTTTCCAAATTGCCCAGATCAGTGAAAACTCACAGCTTTACTGGCTGGAGGTTACAAATTCAGTTTAAGGGTGAGATTTTGGAAACAAGAGAGCTATAGAAAGGCTGAGATAATAAACCTGCCACATCCTTGGCTAACTGCTAAAGATGCATGTATGTGCCATCCCAGAGAGTCTGGCAAAAGTGGAAAGCCTGGGGAGACATGTGAATTTGCTGTGCCTTTGAATGTGTTCCGATTCACAAACAGCTCAGGTGATGAAGGGTGGAAGACTTACTGGCTTCAGGTATTTGAGCACTATGCTCAAATCGCTGGCTGACCACTGAACTAAGCAAGCTCAGGTGAGAGCCCTAGGGAGGGAGGTAGGATTAGGGACAAAAAAAAATCTGAGCAAAGACAACAGCAGCTATACACTGACAGAGAGAAAGATAAAAAGAGACCGACAGACACACACACATGGAACAGACGTTACAGTCTGAGTTCTTCAGAAGAACAAACAGAATCCAGACACACTATAATGTATTACCTACAAAGCCCAGTTTTTAACTAAAAAATGAGATGTGGAAAGAAACAGGAAAAGTGTGACCCATACTTGGGAAAGAAAGCAGCCAACTGAAACTGACTCTGAGTGGACTTAGACGTTGAATTTATTCTATTAGTGAGCAAATCCACTATTATAAATATGTTCAAATAATTCAAGGAAAATATGCTAATAATGACTGAACAAATATGGACTCTAAACAGGAAAAGTGAAACTATAAAAAGAATCAAGCAGAAATTTTAGAGCTGAAAAGCACAATAAATGGAATGACAAATTCACTACATGAGCTGAAGAGAAGATTTGAGATGGTAGACAAATCAATGAACGTAAATAGAAACTATCCAATCTAAAGAACAAAGATAAAAGGGAAAGAAGACAAATAAACTGAGTCTCAGAGAGACCTGAGACAATATCAAGCATGCCTGAATAAGTATATTTGGAGTTCTAAGAAGGAGAGAAAATGGACAGAAAAAAAATATTTGAAGTAAAAAATTTCCCAAATTTGGTGAAAAACATTAGCTTATGGTTTAAAGAAACTCAAATCCCAACAACCTCTTGAAAAATTTCAACTGCCAAGCAACACATTTTATGCCATTATCATAACAAAAAAGAAAGAAAAAGGAGTGATGATATAAAGAGTGGGAAAGTCTTACTTTAATGAAGTTCGGTTTATCTTAAAAAGATGTTTAGTGCATTTGATATCCTAAGAAATCCCTGCATACTCTACAGTTGCAAAGATATTCTCTTATGTTTTCACTGAGGCCTATGATCCTCTTATCTTGAATTAAATTTTGTGTGTAGTATGAGGTAAGGTGAAGTTCATTTTCTCGTTTATCCAGTTGTTCCAGCACCATCTGTTGAAAAGACTTTCCTTTCCCAACTGAACTGTCTTGACACTTTTGTCAAAACTGAATTGACCATATATATGTGTGTGTGTCTTTCTGGACTCTTGTCTGTTCACTGATCTCTCTAGCTCTTATGACAAAATTTCAGACTTGAATTACTTAGTAATTAGTAGTCTTAGTCTTAGTCCTCCAACTTTGTTCTACTTTTTCAACATTGGCTCAGCCACGTTAAGTCCTTTGTTTTCCCATTGACATCAATTTTAGAATCAACTTGTCAATTTTTACCCAAAAAAACTTGGGATTTGGAGTGGGATTGTGTTAAAATCAAGATGAATTTGAGAAGTGACTTCTTGAAAAATATTGAACCTTAAACTCCACAAACATGATGTATGTCTCCGTTTATTTGCATCTCCTTTATTTTATCTCAGCAATGTTTTATAATTTTCTTTAAAGTCTTATACTTATTTTTTAAAAAATGATCCTAAGTATTTTAGGTGGGTGTTTTTGAAGGGGGGGGGCCGCTACTATAAATGGTATTATTTTTAAATTTCATCTTCTAACATTTTTTTTTTTTTTTTTTGCGTTACGCGGGCCTCTCACTGTTGTGGCCTCTCCCGTTGCGGAGCACAGGCTCTGGATGCGCAGGCTCAGAGGCCATGGCTCACGGGCCCAGCCGCTCCACGGCATGTGGGATCTTCCCGGACCGGGGCACGAACCCGTGTCCCCTGCATCGGCAGGCGGACTCTCAACCACTGTGCCACCAGGGAAACCCCATCTTCTAATATTTTGATGCCAGTTTATACAAATACAACTGATCTGTATATACAAATCATGTATCCCAAGATCTTGCTAAATTCACTTATCAGTTCAAACAGTTGTTGTGAAGATTCCTTAGGAATTTTTATGTAACTCCATATGTCCTTTTCTTCTTTGGGGGGGAGGGGTCTTACTACATTGTTTACAACCTCCAATACAATGCTGAAGAGAACTGATTAAAGTGCATAATCCTTCCTTTGCTCCAGATCTTAGATATGATGTTACATTTATTCTAATTACTTGTTATAGTTGGGCTTAACCTATCATTTGGCTATTTGTTTTCTGTTTGTCCCATCCGATTTTTGCTCCTCTGTTCTTCCCCTCCTGCCAAATTTATTTTTTGTGCAGGGGAGAGATGGATTATACTTTTTTCTTTAAAGTTTTCTTCTAGAGATTTATACAGCCTTAACTCATTACAATCTACTTAAAATTATTCTTGTGTCACTCCACATAAAATAGAGGACCCTTGCAATAATTCACTCCATCCCCTTCCTTTGTGCTACTACTGTCATATATTCTACATCTAAATTTGTTATAAACGCTGTAATTCAATGTTATAAATTCTGCATTAAACAGATGTTTTAAAAAAATTAAGACAGACATTATTACATTTATGTACATATTTACCATTTTCAGTGCTCTTCATTCCTTCCTGTAGATCTAAGTTTCCATCTGGTGTTACGTCACTTCAGCCTGAAGAATTTCCTTTAGCGTTCCATATAGTGCAAGTCTACTTAACAACTTATCTAAAGGATTATTTTCATTTTTGAAGGAAATATTCACTAGAGTTCTAAGTAGAGAGCTTTTTCCTTCAGCACTTGAAAGACATCATTCCACTGTCTTTTGGCTTTGGTTGCTTTTTATAAGAAGTTAGCTGTCACTTGTATTGTTCTCCTGTATGTAATCTGTCTTTTGTTCCTCTGCTTTTGAGATTCTTCTCTTTATCTTTGGTTTGATTATTATATGTCTAAGTGTAGTTTTCTTTGTATTTACTATGCTTGGTGTTCACTGATCTTAGATCTGTAATAAAATGTTTTTCGCCAAATCTGGGAAATTTTAGGCCATTATTTTTTCTAGTATTTTTTTCTGCCTCTTTCTCTACTCTGCTTCTAAGATACCAATCATGCATATGTTAGACTGCCTGATACTGTCCCACAACTCGGTAGGTTGAAGGTTCTGTTCATTTTTCCCAATATTTTTTCTCTGTGTTCTTTGAGTGGATAATTCTCATTAATCTGTCTTCAAGTCCACTGAATCTTTCTTCTGACATCTCCAAACCATTGTTAAGCCCATCCAATAAACTTTTCATTTATGATGTTGTACTTTTCAATTCCGATTTCCATTTGATTCCTTTTTATAGTTTCTATTTTTTTCTTTTGCTGGAATTCCCCATCTTTTTAATCATGATGACTATCTTTTCCATTAAACCCTTGAAATATTTATAACAGCTTTAAAGTTCATATCTGCTAATTCCAACATGTAGACCATATAGGGGTCTGCGTCTGTTAAGTGCTTTTTCTCTTGACTAGTGTTGTATTTTCCTGTTTCTTCTCAAACTTGTTAATATTTCACTGTATACTGGACACTAAGAATAATACATTGTAGAGACTCTGGATTCAGTTATCCTCCCTCAAAAAGTTACCTCATTAGCTGATCACTCTGAGGCTTGGCTTTATACTTTGTTTATATGATACTTTGTTTATTTAAATCTCCTTAATCCTAGGGCATAGTCTTTACTTCTGAACCACCACCTTCTAAAATTCCAAACTCTGTCTCTGAGGAGGAAAGAAGCTGAGATCTCTTCTCATCTTTTTTAATCTTTCAGTTACTGCTTTTCACTAGCCTCTCTGAAGTTCCCCCTAGCACGAGCAGTTCGAGTCAGCTAAGGATTTCAGGGGAGTTCAAAGCAGATTGGAAGGCTCCTCCTCTTAATCTCCTCAATTTCTGCCTCCTCTGGCAGCCTTGAACTCTGTCCTTTGCCATTTCAAGGCAATAAAACTATGACTTTCTGGGAATTCTCTGGTGGTCCAGGATTCCATGCTTCCACTGCAGGGGGCATGGGTTCGATCCCTGGTTGGGGAACTAGGATCCCACATGCCATGTGGTGCGGCCAAAAAAAAAAAAGCAAACTATGACTTTCTGTTTGAATTCTACCACCTCATACTGCACAGATTGGGAGGCTCTCGGGGGGAAAGCCAAATAAACATAAATCTCACCCAGCATAGTTCTCATCTTCCAAGGGTCAAATTCTTCAGAGAGTTGTTTTATATATTCTGGCCAAAGTTTTTAGTTGTTATCTATGAGACAGTTAGTCTAGTACAAGCTTCTTTACTATTACCAGAACTCCCATGTCTATTTTTAAAAAGGCAACTTCATCAGTCTACTTGTGTAAGCCCAAATCCCTGGAGTTATCCTTGACTTGCTCTTACTCTTGATATCCGACCCTATAGCAAATCTTGTGAATACTATCTTTAAAATAGATCCAAGATGTGATCTATTTTTACAACCTCCGTTGCTACTAACAGGTCCAAGTCATTATCTTGTCTCCCCTGAATTAGTGCAGTAGCTTCTTACTTGGTCTCCTTGCCCCCTTCAGTCTAATCTCCACACAGCACTCCACATGGCAAGGGAGATCAATCCTATCAAAACATAATTCAAATGATATCATTCCTTTGCTTAACACTCTCCAGTGCCCTGCCATGTTATTCAAACTCCTTCAATGATCCACAAGCCCTATAATATCTAGCTCCTCCATGGTCTTTTTGATCTCAGTTCCTGTGATTATCCCCTTATTCATTTTTTTTTTTATAGTCACAAAAGCGTTCTCTTGTCTCTTGAATACTCCAGGTGTACTTCTGTTTCAGGGCCTCTGTACCAGCTGCTGTTAGCTATGTCTGCGTCACTACTACCTCAAATTTATCCACATAGCTCACTCCCTCACCCTCCTTAGGTCTGTGCTCAAATGTCACTTTCTCAGTGAAGGCTTCCCTGACTAGACTTTTTAATATTGCAACTCTCCTGAGTTCTCTATTCCCCTTCCCTGTTTTATTTTTGTCCATCTCATTTATAATCATCCCATATAGTATAAAATTCTTTTGTTTGTTTACTGTCAATCACTACTAAACTATAAGATCCATGGGGGTAAGGATTTTGGTATGTTTTGTTCACTACTGTTTTCTCCAGAGCTTGGAACAACATCTGGCACACAGCAGGCACCCAATAAAATATCTGTTGAATATAATGCACAGACAAATCAATGGTGTTCTTTAGTTATTAAAGAAAAAAAATACTGCAGAGCCCTGTGTATGAATATATGAGCAGGTAAAAACCAAGTCAACCTAAATGTATTGAGATGCATGTTTAAAACATCATGGAAACTTCTTTTATATTGTCCATAGGTTATATGAGCTAGAACACTGATATCATATGGAAGTTGTGTAGGCTGTATGTATGTATCTGTGTATAACAGGTCATCCAAAAGTAGACAATATCTAATCAAGTTTGGAGAACACAAATGGAATTTCAGAGATGAATTTGTTAACAATTTATTATTTAAAAATATAACCTATTAGTAGTAAACTTGGCAGAAATTTTAGAAACCCACAGCAGTGGTTCTTAATGTATTCAGATAACAGCATATCTGGAAAACATGGTGTCCTCTGAAGAAAACCATTTATTAAAAATTAATAAATGCCTTAATGAAGGTAGTAAAAACATGGTCCTTACCACTGAGGATCTTAAAAAACTAGGGCAAGAGATAGATAAAAGTAATGACCACACAGTGTGACATAAGTTATCACTAATGTGCTAAAGAAACATAGTAAGAGAATACTCAACTGAGGTGGCCAGAAGCTTTATGAAAACGACTTCCATAAAGAGCTGACACTTGTTCTGAGGGTTAAAGGACAACAGATTACACAGGTAAAGAAGGAAAGAAAGGGATTTCTAGATAGAGCAAATGCAAAAGCATGAATGTAAAAGAGCACAACTCAAAGGAGCTTCAAGAGTTAGTCTGGCAAAGTGACATATGGAGAATGCAGAAGATGAGGCTGGATGAGATAGGAAGAGGCTGGAACATCAATAACTCATTTGATTCCAGCATACAACTAGGAGAACTTTTACTTGTAGAAGAAGACCACGTTATAGTGTATCAATATAAAATCATAATCACACTCAGATCCATAAGAAACTGTCAAGGTAATCATGACTGATAGCTGACTAAATGCCCTACGATATTCATTTGCCACATGTTAATTTAGTGATATTGAAGATTAATTGCTTACTATTACTAAGTGGGCATCAAAATTTAATAACTTATTTGAGAAAAACCCTTAAAATTGAGAAAATTCTATTAATTACTTTTCCAGTAAACTGGAAAACTATTATTTGATTCTAAGTGGTAGAAATACTTGATTCAGAATACTAGTGTTCAGTAGGAGGAAAGAGTGAAAGACTCAATGATTTAAAGCTATGTTACAGAATATTTGGGAGGCGTTCTTTCAGACACCAAAGTCGTAAAGTGTAATAAGAGACTAATTACCTAGCAGTCATAGCTATGCAAAAAACTGCAAGGAAACAGGAAGTAAGCAAAACATTTGCTGAACAACCAAAGAGAGAATCCAAAGCCTATGGATTTTATTCACAGAGGAAAGTCCTGAAATCGTCAATCAAGGCCTTTTAATCTTATGTATAATTTTAACAAACACAGTACCTACATCTTCACTCATAGTATATTAGCAGTAAAAAATGGAAGTAGGGGATAAGAGGTGGGAGTGAGATGCTACATTATTGTACACTGACAGCACAAGAAATTTAAGGTGACAGCCTAAACACAGAGGGGATAATGAAAAACTGTATAAAGCAAACACAGGAACACAAAAAAGCACAGCAGTCCAAGGCATGTAGCTGGGAAGTAAACAGCTGCACACACCCATAAGCAGCCCAGAAAACATCACTAAATCAGAGTACTATATAATAATTAATATTATCAATGACAGCCCCAAGCCATCTAGAAAATGTTAACTTACGTTCAATGAACTCTTTTTTAGAAGGCAGGGAAGCATGTAATATATTTTGGAAAAATCCAACAAAATAGTTTAAAAAAAAGCATGGATGCTTAAAACTGTAGGCTTTGGTAAATAATCTTGAAACTTCATATAACAAGCTGATTCCTCCAATGCCATTCCAACATGTTAAATTTCTTAAGGCCTGAAAATAATGTAACTTCTAATGTGTCTATTTTATACCTTAGAGCAGTCTAATCATTCTAGAGAATTTTATCCTCATAAGATCACTGGATAGAACAGAAGTTCTTGAGAACTGTGCATGGACTCTGGGACTATGAACTCCCTGAAATTATATGCAAGGTTTTGTGTCTATATTTGTTCATGAATTTTTCTAGAGGAAAAGGGTCCAAAGCTATCATCTGATTTCTAAAGTCTTAAGCCAAAGAAGACTTTAGAATGTTGATTTAGATTAGAAAATACTTCAAATGAGGAGAAAATAGCCAACTTATTCACAGAGGATAACTAACTTACCTTAAATTTTATTCCAGTGTACTGCTGATGTAAACATAATTAGCATATTATGCCAGCTATTTTAAAAATGGTGCTATATATGTGAGAGCATTTATATAGTATTCAACATAAACTGTAACTTCTAAAACATTAAAAATATGCTTAGCTTAAAGAATGCTGTCTGGAAGGGCAAGTATGTAGCTGACTGATCCTTAGTCATTGGAATATTTATATTCCACAACAAATTATCTAGGTGCCTAAAAATATAGTGCATTTGGCCTCTTATGTCTTACTAATATATTTGGACATATGTAGTCATTCTGGCTAAAGATCCTCAGGAATTATGAAACAAAAAAATTTCTTTTCACTCTTCTAGAGTCTCCACTGAAGCACTCAGCTTAACTGAGTCTACATTCTCTTGAAAGTATCTTACGTCTGGTGTTTGTTTTTATCATTTCAGAATTTATACCAGAAGTTCTCTTAACAGATCTTTACCTAACAGATTTGTCAGATTAACCAAGACTCTCCATTTCCTCTGTAGAACTTACTGAATGATGCTCATGGGATGCTGAATGCTTGTGGCTGCTAGGGTACTAACTATTAAGCTTGTACCCTTCTGTTTCCATTGGTTAGGCTGTTTTGATTACCAAGTCCATTGTGTTTGTTCCCAGACCTATTTATGCCATTTTTCCATGGTGTAATTATAATTTACTTAAACATTATGTAAAGTGACAAAATAAGTGCCGCCTGCCAAGAGGCATATATTTATTTGAAAATCAGGCAAACACTCTGAAAAGCCTTTCAAAAAAGGAGACCAACACCCACACAAATAAAGTTGATTTATATGGGGGTGAGACAGCTGCAAAAACTTAGGGTGACTATCATGACACTCTAAAAGGATTCTATAATTTGACTACTTTTCAAGTATTTAAGCTCTAGCTTCACTTTAGAGAAATCAACCTGAAAACTGATGCATTAGGGTTATGTTTGCACAAGAAAGACAGAGGGGAAATCTAATCTATAGATCCATATTCAAAGAAAAGATCTTGGCTATCATAAGACTGCTAAACAAACATATAAATATTTAAGGTATGAATGCATCTTTTTGTTTGTTTTTAAGTGATTCTTGCTTTAACTGACCTTTCTGGTTAAGTGAACAGCTTTGGATCCTGATCACTCTGAACAGAAGGAATTTTACTGTATGTGACCTATGATCTAGATACTAAATTCTTGCTAAGGTATCAGAAACTAGTGGCCTTCTATGGATAATGCTTTACCCCCAAAGGAATAAACTTAAAAGGTAGAGATTTTAAGCATTATGTCAGTCCACTGAGGGACAAACTTTGCCTCTCCGAAGCCCTCAGATCACACTGTAGGAAGATGGCTCTCTGTACCCAAACAGATAGCCAATTTGTGCCTTTTCAGGGGGCAAATTACTAGAATTTTCATCTTGGAGTTAGCTTGGCAATAGTCTAGAATGAATCTTTTAACTGAATAGGAATCACAGCCTATGGTATGACTGTAGGAACTCTTGGCAAACCACTGAAACACTCTCATTTACTAGAAACTGATTCTTACCAATTTGACTCTGGAAGTTAAAATTCTGAGTTTTAAAATATCTAACTGTTGTTCCTTATAGATTGATTACAAAAACAGGGATTTACTAGGGATTTTTAGAAAACAGAGCATACTGTAGGAACACCACTTTTAGTAACACAAGACATTCAAAGGGAGAGAAAAGTGTAATTTACATGGTGTTACTCGTCAAATATTTATTATATTTTTAGTGTGTGTACATCACTGTGAGAAACCATGAACTACAGTAACATTAGTAAAAAGGTTCGCTAGTCACATTAAGCAGCAGAAAAAGAAATCTTCAGTGGGAATCAGGAAAAGCCCCACAATAGAGCATAAACACAACTACCTGGCTGCTTGTGGTAGGTGAGCTCTCTGCTTGTTAAGCAGAACCACCGTTTCTTGAAATTCTTTTTTCCAATCCGAGTTCTTCCCTGAGCTCTTTTATACATCTCACTGCCAAAACAACAGATGTAAACATTTAGCTACAAATATTAAAATAATTAATCCAAAACAAAGAATTATCCTTTAATTTTAAATGACATGAAGAGCTTTAAATGACAAAGACTATATTAAGTTTATGAAAATGTCTTTGCCATCTATAACTCCTGCATTTATTTTGGCCATACTAAGGGAATAAAGTCCTTAAATAATTTGATATTTACAACTGTACTATCCAGAACTAAAAAGGTCAAGTGAGTAATTTTCCCCTTTAGCTTCCAATGAAAACACTACTTTAAGACTGAATAATGCTGTTACTTTTTTCAGTACTACTCTACCACCCATAATCTCATTATATTTGCAAAACAACTATAGCACTGTATGGACAAGAAGTCATGCCCATCTGGCATAAAGTTTATAGGATAGTGAGGATGACTTACCTGATTGATGTTACTTAGGCAGTTTTAGCACAGAACAAAGCCCAGATTTCCTCACTCCTGGACCCATGCTCTTTGTACTTACTTAATGTCTATACTGAAATATGACTTTAAAATCTAATTTCATTAAATTACCCTTCTTTCAGGTGCACAGGCTCACTGGTACCACTGGACACTTTAGTTTCAGTAGATGAAATTTCATCCAAGAACTAAATGGGGAAAGGGGCAAATATTACAACTTTGTGACAAGGTACATCATAAATTCAGTTTATCAATGTCGCTGATAGATAATATCGTGAAGTTCTTCATTATTAAGGAATAAAGCAAAATACATACTTAATTGTAGAGGAAGTCCCTAATTTACATATGACAGGTATTCTAAAAGTTTAACATTAAATTACTTAAAACCCAGGATATATGTCCCTGTAGAAATAATTCAACCCACAATTCCTTAACTGCAACTCTGAAATCTAAAAAGCTCTGAGTACAAAGAGTTTTTTGGTTTGCTTTTGATTTACAGTAAACTCATTTACAGTAACTTAACCTGAACTGGTGAAAGGCTACTTATAGCCTGTATTTATCCTACTTAGTGTGAATATTCACTAATGTGCTACACAAACATTACTGTGAGGCACACTGGGGGTATTTTATTATATAATATATAGCACATACCTATTATCTTTCAAAACTTTGAAAAACTGAATTCTGAAATACTTCCGTTCCCAAAGATTTCAGATACAGGATTGTGAACCTATACTGTGGGTCAGGAATTGTCAAACTATAGCTCAGCAGGCCAAATTCAACCCGTTTTTGTAAGGCCCACAAGAACAGTTTTTAAATTTTTAAAGGGTTGTAAAAACGAAGAAAAATATGTGGCAGTCCCCTTATGCAGCCATCAAAGCCTAAAGTATTTACTCACTGGCCCTTTACAGAAGAGTTTGCTGACTTTCATCATATATAATTGACTTTAGCCCTGAGAGCTAGTATTTCAGTTATGACTAAAGTGTAACTGGGTTCTTTGGAATAGCCTGAAAATCTAATAACCATTTAGAAACTTCCCATGGAAAATGTGGGAATGTGGTGGCTCAAGAAAATCTGAAGTACCCAAATCTAGCAATGGCAAACTACCCAGTGAAAAGCATTTAAGCTTCAAGAATATGCTACCTCAACTGGTCAAGAGATTCCTGACATGTGGCCTTCTCTTCATGGGAGAGAGAAATTAGTAGTTCAGGAACAATTCCTGTTCTTAGAGAGGAATCCTATTTTGCTCCATAAAGGAACTATTTATTCGTTTAGTCCTTGTTTTTTCCTTTATACTTTTCTATGTTGTCCCGCTTAGGGTTTAAAACAAAAACAAAGTACATTCCAATAAGGATGACATTGAGGCACCAGTGAATAATCTAAAGTAGAGTTTGTGGGCACAGTCATTTTCTCCTAAGACTGGCTGTAGATTGCCCACCAGAACCTCCACTTGTGGGATTTTCCAGTGGAATGTTTACTTCTAGTTTGCTGGAAGAAATCTTGGTAACTGAAAGAACAAGAACAGAGTTTCTTTTGAATTATATATGGGTGACACAGAACAAGTATCCAAGGAAACTAAAGAAATGTCCTATTACATCTTCAGTTCTCACAGATCAACCATCCACTAATGGAGCGTGAAAGAGTTATTTAAATATTTCATTTCTTAATATTTGCCTGCGGGCATTAATTTTCTTATTTGATAAATATTTATTATTTATTTATGGTAATTATTAAATTTATTATTTATTTGTCATATTGTTAAGGAATATGAGGTAAATCCACTTATATAAGGTGAAAGAAAACATAATAATTAAGATGGACTACAGGCAGGGTAAATATAGGCCTCAATTTGCTCAGGGCCATCCTTGTCTACAACTTTGGTCCCCTCATAATCAAAGTACTCCTTTTCACCCTTGAAAACTTTGTGGTTTTGGACACTGAATTATATGGTCAGCCTGTTTACAGACCTATTCAGGTTATTTTTCCTAAACTTTGTGGAAATTGTATAGGATTCAGAATTATAAACTATTTTCTTCTGGAGCAGTGATCAATGTCACTAGTGAGAACACCACTAATTGAGAAATTGGGTTTCATAAGCTTTTGTACTTTCTAGCACTGCACATATCTAGACTAGTAAATAATAAAGAAAATTCATATATTAGGGCAAAATATCCTATGTAAATGTGAGACAGGAGATGTACTACAGTGATAGTGCATGAGAATGTGAGTGGGTGACTCAGAGCAGATCAGGAACAGACTAAACTCCTGGCACCCTTAAATACTTTCTCCACTGACATTACCAACTATACACATTCTGATTGTATCAGGAAAAAGAAATCAGATGCTGCCACAGCCTAGGTCATAAGAAATGGAAAAACAACCCCAAAACAAAAGAACATCATAATCTTGCCAACAAAAGTCTGCCTACACTGTCCCACAAACTGTTTCAACAATGTCCTGAGAATAAAAGGGCAGCTTTTTCTTTGCCTATTCTTTTGAGAGACTTTCTCCTCAAAAACATTCAATGGTTGCTTAAAAAAATTTTTTTTTGGTTGAACTTGCGCTATTATTCAAGACGAAAAAAATCCAACTGGCTTTAATTTTTTAAATGATCACTTTCATTTACGAGTCCCTGTAAGAAATTTAAAAGCACACATAAAAAACTACAAACAAAATATACTCCTGGCAGTCACCTGTGAATCATGCTACAGAAATTGAATGCAATCTTTAAAATCTAACCATGCTAATTTAGATTCATTAAGTTAGAATTGTGATAAATAAGATACAGTAATTTCTTCAAGCTAAGTTTAGATGTACTTCAAAATAACTTTTCTTTACAAATTTTTAGGGTTTTATAACAATGCTACATTTTGTTTGGGGTGATTCAGAACTAAAGACTCAAGAAATTAAAAATCTTCCCAAAACATTCTCTACTTCTAAGTATAGCAACTTTTGTTTGTTGCAGCTCTTTTGTTATGACCTCATATACTATAGACTTCTGTACACTTTAAATTAAAGTAACTTTCCTCAGGTTACTAACCACAAGCCTATATTGTTTATAAGATATTCAATAATTCATATATTTTCTCCAACGGCAATTAAGTGCCTACTATACATCAGGTACCATTAAGTCTTTCCCCCTAGACCAGAGGTTCTTAATCAGAGGCAATTTTGTTCCTCAGGGGACTTTTGGCAATGTTTAGAGACAGTTTTAGTTGTAAAAACTGGGAACATGCTTCTGGCATCTAATAGTAGAGGCCAGGGCTGCTGTACATTTTACAATGGACAAAAATGTCCCTCATAGTCAAGAATTGCCCAACCAAATTGTCAACAGTGCTGCTGTTAAGAAATATCAACTCTAGATATTTGTTATTTGTGTTACTAAGACACTGGCAATAATAGCTGTTGCTAAAACTCATTTAGGTATTTTTCACAGCTGAAAAATCCATAGTTCTGTATGGGAGGAGAAATATACTAAAAGACAGCCTTTTCATGTTTGATGGACAGGTTAAACATTTTTTTTAAACTGGGGATTGATTCCTAGGAACAATATAAAATGTTATTTGCCTAATGCTATATAAGAAGTTAATATTTCCAGAGTAAAACAATCATACCTTTTTAACTGCCATAATATATCCTTCTTCTTGAAACATTTTGAAAAATTCACACATGAATGTTTCTTTGAAACTTGACTAAGAAAAAAACACATGGAATTTATATATGTTAAGTAGAGAACTAAGAATATAATTGACTAGTTTTAAATTTAGGATTAGGGCCTAAAGGGATTCAATCGTATATTTTAAGAGAGTTACGGGGCTTGGAGCTGAAGATTTCTCTCAACAGCTGCTGGATGATTATGGCACAAAAAGATAAACAAAAGCCTTTTGCATCTGCTAACTAGACTCTCTCTCCCATCTTAGACACATTAGTTTAAATGAAACTGTCTTCTGTAAGGGTGACTAAGACACAACATCTAAAACTATCGCCATCTATACATATATGTTTTTGGTTCTGCTTTGTTTTTAATTTGAAAGGGAGTAAAGTGAGGGAGAAGGGATCACAGGGTACAACAACATTTAGAAGTGTGAATACAGAGCAAAAGATGTAAAGACTTACCTTGCTTTTGGACAGACTCCCCCAGCTTCCCAAAGTTTGAATGGTTTTTGAGATGAGAGTTAATGTTCTAACTGTCTGTGGATCCTAAAGAATGTAGAAAAGACACAAAAAGTCTTGTTAGGTTTTCAAGAAATAGAATTTGTGTAAAAAGTAGAATAGAGTGAACGGGCTACTTTGCTCTGAAACAGTGACTCAAAAATGTTCGTTCAAACCAGCTAAAATCTAGCTAAGGACTGGCACAATTCACTGAACTAAGGAATTAAGAGACTAAAGAAGCCACATGTAATTGACAGTTCCTCTCCAAGTAATTATATCTAATGACATGTTATACTTTCCTTTGAAAGCCATAATTTAATCAATATTAATTTTTGGGGGGTGGGTACAGTATGGCAGATGGGATTACCTAAAAAATTGTATTCACTTTTGGAATGTCAATGGCATCTACCTTTTTCTACCATATGACTTAAAATGGAAGTTTCCAAATTTCTGTATTCAACCCACTTGTAAGCATATTCAATACTTTTATGGTTTCTGCAATCAATTCTTTTCACCATGGAAGCAAAGACCTAAATTCAACTTAGGAAATAAGAAGTCACTTAGTTCATGTAGGAACTTAGCAGAAGGTAACTATTTGAGTCTATTATCCAGGCCTATCTACCAGAAAGAAATAAATATAAATAAAGTTGACTAAACAGTGCTCCCTAATGAATCCTTGCTGCTTCCTTTTTTTTTTAATTGAGGTATAATTTACATACAATAAAATGAACAGATTTTAAATGTATATAGTCTGATGAGTTTCCACCAATCCATCCATTTGTATAACCAATTCCCTTATCACTACATAAAACATCTTTTTTGTTTTGGAGATTCAAATACCCATAATCTGCCATCAAAAGGTATGTTCAAGGGTTTCCCTGGTGGCGCAGTGGTTAAGAATCCGCCTGCCAATGCAGGAGACACGGGTTCGAGTCCTGGTCCGGGAAGATCCCATATGCCACGGAACAACTAAGTCCGTGCGCCTCAGCTACTGAGCCTGTGCTCTAGAGCCCATGTGCCACAACTACTGAAACCCGCGTGCCTAGAGCCCGTGCTCCGCAACAGGAGAAGCCACCGCAATGAGAAGCCTGTGCGCTGCAGTGAAAAGTAGCCCCCGCTCGCCACAACTAGAGAAAGTCCGCGCGCAGCAATGAAGACCCAATGCAGCCCAAAATAAATAAATATTTTTTTTAAAAAAGAGATTAAAAAGAATCAAAATAAAATTAAATTAAAATTAAAAAAGACATGTTCAAGAAAATTTAGATACAGAAATGCTTTAGTTTAGTGTTTGGTTGACATTCCTTAATATTTTAGTATCCCCACACTGAAAATAGGCAGTGACTGTAAAGGTGAAGAGATGACCAGGATGTAAGGCAATTCTGGAAAAGAAGGAATATCTGAGATATGATCATTACGATATACTCGTGAAACAGTTACACACCTTAATTAAGGTTATTCAGAAATATTTTAGCTACAACATCCAGAAAATATTTTAGCTACAATATCTATAAAAGGTCCCTCCAATTCTCTGCCTTTGAAGAATATAAAATTCTTAACAATGTGCTAACAACCTGAATTTGAACTGAATTTCATCAAGACTTCCCTGTTGAAATTTGGTTTTGAAATCAATGTTTTAGCTCATTATTTTCCTGAACTGAAAAAAGTGAGCAAACCATATTTTACATAATTTCTGCATGTCAGAGGTTTGTTTACACCAACATGGCCCTCACTACTATTTGACAATCGTATCATTTAGCTACTGCTGATCCCCTAGTGTACTCTACAAAGAAGCCGTTCTAAATTTTCACCCTGCTATTATCTGCCATCATAATTTTTCATAGATGCCCAGGACCTTAGTCATCTGGCACCTAGTACACAGACTAGCACCAGCATATAGTAGATGCTGTATTACATTTATTAAATTGAACTGAAACGTTGACTCTGTCACCCCAAAACAACATATCCTATCCTTTTCTCCTTATATTAAGTTGAACCATGTGAAATTGCTGTTGACTATTTTTGATCTACAAAAAAACCAAAACGAAATAATTTCATAGGATTCACCATAATACTTCAAAGGAGAAACTGTTCTTTCCCCCAGCAAGTTTATTCTATCACTTTTTCTTTTAAAGACACTCTTTCTGAATCATCCAGTACATTGATATATTAGTAAGGCCCCTTCTGTCTTTAATTTCTCCCTTTCTGTTGGTCTCTTCTCCTCTATTTAAACCATACATAGCTTTTCCCATTTTTGGAAAAGACATCATTTGATGAGCTCTCTCTCTGAGCTACCATCTTTCACCTATCAAACATTTACTGAGGGCTTCCCTGGTGGCGCAGTGGTTGAGAGTCCGCCTGCCGATGCAGGGGACACGGGTTCGTGCCCCGGTCTGGGAAGATCCCACATGCCGCGGAGCGGCTGGGCCCATGAGCCGTGGCCGCTGAGCCTGCACGTCCGGAGCCTGCGCTCCGCAATGGGCGAGGCCACAACAGTGAGAGGCCCGCGTACCGCAAAAAAAAAAAAAAAAAAAAAAAAAAAAAAAAAAATTTACTGAGCACCTACTTGTTCTAGAAATTGTGCCATGTGCTTGCGATACACAAATTTGAAAAAGATCCCGCCCTTGCTGTTAAGGTATTGACAGTCCACATGCAGAGACAATAAACAGATGATTATAGAACAGTATGACAAGTGCCATGACAGAGGAAGCCCCAGGGTGCTACAGGCACATATAAGAGAGGAGCCTAACCCAGACTGAAGGGTTAGAGAAGTCTGCCTTGGCTGAGTCTTGGAAGGAGCTATCAGTGAGAGACTAGGGGATAGGATGAGAAGGAAAGTTCAATCTTTCTTCTTTACTATGAAACTTCTCAAAAGAATGGTCTACCACGTCAATGTTACTATAACCCATATTTTAAAATTAGTGTTTTTCAAAAGAAGTATTTATTCATGTGTATATGTACACACACATGTACATACTTGAATTTGCCCGTGTCTTTTAGCAGCAGGGCGAGCTCACTTTTGATATATTTCCTAGGTAAAACTGCATTCACCTACTTATTCCTTAATCTTCTGCAATTGGATTTTCTTCTTTTCTACTCTACTAATATTCTCAAAATCCAAAGAACTTATAAATGTAAAATCTAACAACCTTTAACTGGTTGTCCTCCTCAACCACTCTAACTTTCAATAATAGTCTTGACAATGTCATCGCCCTCAGGTCACTGGGATCATTCCTTGCTCTCAATTTCTATAGTATGGATTGTCTATACTCCTTACTTGGTACTAATCAGGTGCTAGTTTTAGATTTATGTATGTAGTTTTAGATTATGTGTCTTATATATTTGCCTTATTTCCCCAATTAGAATGAAAGGCTCACTTAAAAGCAAACAGTAAAGTTATATGACAGTTTGAAGCAATCCTTCTGACATACTGATTGGAAAGTGACTTCAAATACAGAGTCTGTGGTTAGAAGGACTTTACTGTAACATCTGTTACAGGGATATGCAAATTCAAGTCTGAATATAAGGCAGGGTCACAAGCTCAGAGGTAGGAGTTCTGTTTATGTCCAGAATGTCATCAAGCTTTTGCTGCCCCACAGTTCTGTACAGCTTCAGTAATATAGCCACAGAAAGGACAGCCCTGTGAACAAAAGGCACTGGCCCAATCCTCCGCTGTAGCTACTCAGAGACCATTTGTTCTTTGACAAGAAAGTGTGTGTTGCTGCCACAGCAGCATGGTTTTACTCAGTTCTCAAAATTAAGTAAGTGGCCAATGTGTAGCTGTCAAGAGAAGCAGTGGCTGCAGAGCCCAGTTTAACTCCAAAACCTGTGGGTCTTCCCTACACTGTATTAGCGAGTTTCCTAAGGGCAGGGAGTGTCTCTTCCTCATCACTGCATCTCCAGTGCTGAGCACAGCATCTGATACACTGTAGGTGCTCAAACACCTGACTGCCTAAGAGGCAGGAAGGAACAGGGGTAAGCTTACAGCCTGGGAAGACTGAGTGGGTCAGTCAGTGAACTTTCTTAATCCAGTTCAAATTGAGTGAGATCAAATCATAATTTATTAGTTGTGTGACCTTGGAGAAGTTCTTGAATTGTGGTTTTCTTATCTATAAATAAAGATGAGAATAGAATTTACCTCACAGGGTTACTGGGAGGACTAAGTAAGTTAGAACATATAAAGTACTTAGAAGAAGGCCTAGTACAAAGCAAGGACTAAATAAATGTTGGCTTTTATTATTATTATTTGTTATAAAAATCAGCAACAAAAACAATTAGATAAGATTATAAAATGTTTGGAACATAAAAGGTTAAAGAATTAGCAATAATACACTGTAGGAGAAGGAAAAAGAAACAGCAAAAATAAGGAATTTTAAAATGTTAAGAAACACGTAAATCTATGCAGTGCAGATTCAGATTTAAGTAACTAAATACGACTTCAGAACAGAAAGATTATATGCCTTAAGTTTTAAATCTCATATATTTATATCATCATCTCAGGTGAATAAAAAGTAAAAATATGGAGATACCAAACAAATTACATTCCAATGAAAGTTTCTACACCTTTCAGAAATGAGCCTCTTCAAATTTCTGTGAGATTTAAAGATATCTGCAAGATCAAACTAAACCTATAACTAATGAAAGAAAAAAAAGACATCCCTGTATTATGGAAATTTATAAACATACAGAATAGCAGAGGGAAAAGATGATGAATCTTCTTTGTACCCATCACCAAGCTGCAGTTATTACCAACATAGTATTATTATTCATGTGCATATCTTTTAACAATAACAAAAAAATAGAATTTTCCACCTTCTCTGAAAGAATCAAATGGCTAAGAAAAATGCCCAGTAAATTTAAGTATCCGTTATAAGAAAACATAGCCAAGTGAAATTTGCCTGTTATTTTATCTTTTCTTATTTTAATAAAAATAAATTAAAATGGAATAAAGCTTTGAGAAGAACAAGACTTACTGGATGATGAGGTCGCAAATGAAAAGTATGAGGTGATACTACCGCTACAGCAAAGAAACGAAGAAACACAAAGCTGCTCACTGCAGAATACTGAACATGAGGGTCATCTGCAGGAAAAAAATGGTGAAATGTCATGCACAAAAACACTGAATTAAAAAACAAAGATGACCAGGTAAAAAATATTGGAAAAACATGGAAATTAAATAGGAGATAAATATAATTTGTATAGTAAGAACTGAGTTGATGAAATGATAGTAATGGTTATGAGTAAATTAAAGGAAAAAAATCCTATGACTAAAAAAAAATCTGAAAGAAATAATATAATAAAGAAAGTGAAAAACAAAGCTGCTAGGTTGTCAGAAATATTTTAATTTGGAAAAATACCTCTTTCCTCATCTGCAAGAAGAGACTCCTGAAATTACAACAACAAAAATAAAAGTAGTATCTAGCACTACCTAGTGGTAATACTGAATCCCCTAAGACTAAGGCGATTGTCTTCAGTTTTAGGATACTGTTTCAATTTTCCCTCAAAAATCTTGACAATATCAAAGGTTATGTAATAAAAACAATTAGACAGAAATCTTTACTTTAAAAAAGCTACCAATATTCCCTATAAAAATGCAGATGAACTGAAGACAACTTGTGGCTTTGATCATTCAGCTACAGCTTTTGTTGCTGACTGGAGTCAACACAATGCAACAATCAATCAGATGGTAAAGAAGCAGGTGAGGGAAACAATGTCTGCATTTGGTCTGAGTTTTAACTCTTCTAAGTCACTCAGCAGGTGGTCACCCACAAGTCATTTAATGTGTAGTTCTTTAATAATACTTGCTTCCCATGACTGCCTCCCCACTCCCCACCCATCTTCCCAGGGCAGTAAGAACAAATGAGAAAACAATGAAAATACTTTTTGAGAATAGAACTATCACTACTGGAGTCTACTGAGAATATCTAAGGCCAACAAAAAGATAGTTAAGGAAATATGTTTGCATTTATTAAAAAATCATAGGATGTGTTTTAGATTATTCACATAAACAAGAATTAAACAGCTAATGCATACTGAAGGCCAGATTCACTGGGTAGTGTAGAGTACGCTGATTAGTAGCATGCTTTGGAGTGGGCCGGGCCCAGGTGTGAGACCCTGCTTGCCTGCTGGCCATGTCACGGACCTTGGGCAAATTACTTGACTTCCCTAAACCTCAGTTTCATCAACTACTGAAGGGGAGCAGTACCTATCTCATGTGGTGTTGTGTAGGTGAGAGAGTGGAGATAATTCAGGCTAGCACTGTGCCTGTTCACTAAGTCCTCCTCAATGTGGTTATTATGATCTAACACACTATTTAAAAATATAATTTCAGTCAGCATTTCATCTTTCCATACTTTAATGTCTCTGCTCCCCTTATTTTCATTACAAAGTCTAGATTTAGTATGCTTATTTCAAGTTAACTGTTTATATTTTTACTATAATTAGCAAAGACATCTAGGGCTGAATTTATCTACATGTTAGTTGGACAACTCAACCCCACTTTAGCTTTGGGTAATTTAGTGGAGCAGCAGATAACTGCACACACCTGTGTGCACATAACACACTTAAAAAATATGATAAAATAGCAAAATCTCTTCAGATGGTTACAGAAATAAACTTACAGTTTCACACGGCTGGATAAGACTGATAATTTAAGCAGCTGCCTTACCTCCTTACCCTCCCCCCCATTACAGGCAGATCTGGAAAGACAGCCATAGTAAGTTTATTTACTTATCAGAGATGCATATAATTAGAATAATTCCAAGTGTTGAGAATCAGAGATAGCAACTGTTAATTTAATTGAAATGTTTCTAAGCAAAGCCTTGACACAGGTGTTCTTGCAAAATTAAAGCATGCCAGATATTGATATGTTACCTCAAAATTCTATGTATATTGCAACAGAGATGTTTCTAATGTCTAAAACCGTTTCTGCAAAAACCTCTCATCACTAAGACCTTAGCATTCTCAAACTGTCAAATCTAGTCAGTTGTACAGAACTTAAAAATTCTCACTATTTTGAATGCATGCAAGTGGAAAAGGTAGTTGGTACAAATAACAAAGCTGTTTTTGTTTATCATATCTAACAGTCTTGTAAGCAGCTGGTATAAATACTTATATACTGTTATGGTTCTAAATTTATGCCTTTCTTAAAATTAGTGTTGATTTTGATTTGCTTGTATAAAGTTGCTATTATATTGAAATAAGCAAGAGTATTCTGTTTTGAGATTACAAGAAAATTAAATCAGATGTTTCATTAAAATGCTAGAACTATTTTGAAAAATGAAAGAAGACTATATACTTAACAAACCATAAACACATTCACATAAACTAAATAGATAATAAATCTACAGAAAAATCAAGTATAGAAAAAAAAGGAGTATTTTAGTAAAACAAGGCACTTACTAGGAAATCTTTGAGTGGCCATTTGCCTTAGAGAATAAAAGATATCACACATTACAGTGGGGCAACTCATACTTGATTTTACAATTGTACTGAATAACTTGTCTACATAGTAGCGCAGATTCTCCTGTAGGATTTAAAAAGGTAAACATTAAGATTTTGACTTTTATACATCTTCAACAGCCTTTATGGAAAAAAATGCAGCGAAAATGAGATATATTAGGCAGTCACCATCTAGTATTCTAAAACTTTGCTTCCCTTCTCTAAACGCACTCAGCTAAAGGACAATTGCATCCTGAACTCATTTAATGAATTAGATTTAGACTAGTTAGATATAAGAGGTGAATGTATGGAATAAAATTCATAAGAAGCAGCAGAGAATAAAATGATCCAAAGAGAAATGAGGGAAGTAACATTCTAAAAACTAGACATAGGAAATGCTGCTAATAGTATAGGCATTATGCAAATAAAAAGCACTGCTTCCCTCCAAATAACATTACTACAACATAAGTGAGAGATAGGTATACCATTAAGACCAATTTTAATGCAGTTATAAAGACAGAGAAGACTTACCTTATTATTTTCTACATTATCTCCCTCTTTCAATTTAATAGGATCAATTTCACAGGATTTTGAGGATTCACATATCTGGAAAATAGATTAATTCTTCATCTAATGCTCTTTTCTAAATAATTTGGCAAAATGAAAATAACTATTATTTTTCTGATCATACAATTATAAAAATTAAAACTGTAACAAAGTTTAACCCCCCATCCAGAGATAATGTATACAATATGCCTAAAGAACTGTATCAAAAAACATTTCTCATATATTTGAAACTCCAGCTAAAATAAACCCTATAACAAAGAAATAATTATGTAGAGTATACTACAATGTGCCCTTCAAGTAAAAATCCATTGATGGAAAAGTAAATCATTTATTTTACTTCTAAAGTGTTCACCTGTGTTCTTTCAGTAATGTGTGAATGGATATATCATCCCCATCAGTAGATAACTTGATGAAAGAGATGCTATAATAAGGACAAACTATTAGTATCAGAGGTTATATTCTGTACCTCATCTAGAATAGGTTTTAATGTTACTTTCAGGTAGTGCCTTCCCACTATTTTCATCATCTCATCCAGACATCGGGTAGCCAAGGAATTTCCTCTAAAAATTGTGTTTGCATCTCTGAAATACAAATAGAAATAAGGTGAAACCAAGTGTAATAAACAAAGGCTGTAAAATCAATAATGAGGTATTTGACTTTGGTCATATATACAATTTTAGTAATTTTTACCAACCTGCTACAATTAGGATTTTCAAACTTACCAAAAACATAAAAAAATAAGTTAGCAAAAAAAAGTAACCTATATTTGAACTACAAAAGTAGTGTGTGTCTAAAACAAGTGTTAGCCTATGACAGGAACAGGAAGCCATCTGATTGCTTTTAATGTCACACATGGGCATATAAGGGTGCTACATAATGGATAAGGAGGAAAAAACCCTTCTGTCCTGGTGTTTTATTTGTGACATGTGAGTCATTACAATAAAGAAGCAAAGATTAGTAACAGGAAATTTTAACAATGAGTGAAAAAAATCTTTTAATTGTTAACTTTACTGTTGGTGGATACTGCTTGCTAACTTAAAGAACTGCCTCTTATTACTTGCTAAGCAGTTCTTTTAAGACCTCTATACAGAAAGAGGCTGGTCAATACAAAAGAACTGAGATTACAAAAACAATTTGGCAAATTAAGGTCCAATTTCAACAGCACATAATTAACATTTAATAAAATATAACTCTTACTGTGTATCTTTCAAGTCTAATTCAGCTAGTGCAGTGGCAAAAGGAACAAGTTTATCATGGTGGAGCAGCAGTCGTACAAGGGGTAAAACAGCATCATTTTTATCTCGACATATTTCACCCAAAATGTAAGCAGATGAGGCAGATATCGGCTAGAATATAGAAAGGTAGAAAACAAGCACAAAATCAAAGAAGCGTGATTAAATATTCAATCATTAGCCTTTAAAAAGTAATTCAAATATGTTCATTAATGATAACTGTTGTATAGAATAATATTTAATTTTCTAGATTTTTATCAGAGATGAAATTTGGAGCAGATATTGGTATACAGTACTCTGGTTCAGAATATATATATATTTATATATATATATATACACATACATACAGAGTGTGTGTGTGTGTGTGTGTATACATATATATATATATATATATATATACACACACACACACACACGTATATATAGTTTTAATAAAACTTGATACTCTGAAATCTTTTCCTCATAATTTACAGAATTATTCTAGCCTTTCCATATTAAGTAACACACAAGATTTTTAAAGTACCTGAACATCTGGTGATTTTAGCAGCAAAGTTTTCAAAGGACCATAGTACTCTGAAGGAAGCACATAGTCTTCTGTATAACATATATTTAATCGAAGGGATCCTAGGTCATCAGTTTTAGATGACTTGTTTCCATTGTCTCTTGGTTGTAGCAAGTACCTAAAGTAAAAATAGAATCAATTCTATGCAATGGTAATGGGCCTCAAAGTTGGTGAGGTAAACAAACAGCTAAGCTATCAAAAAACTAAATCCAAAAAGTCAACTTAATATATAATGTTAGGATAATTCATTAAATAGCACAGTATTAATTTTCAGAGGCTTAATAGTGGCTGTCTATTGAACTAGAAAGCTAAAAATAGATTTTAATCCAGGAAAAAAAAGTACAGATAATACAAAAATCAAGATCTCAAAAGGACTGAATAAGAGTCTGATTAGCTTGCAGGTTAGGAAAAAAATAATAAAAAATGAAACACAAAATCCAACATATTATCAAAAATAACTCTTTACCAACTAAATTTAAGAAAGACACATTTGGTTGAAATAGATAAGACATACTACAAGAAGGTATAAGTGATCTCATTTTAAAGTAAATCCTACATTGTAAAAATTTGAACTTATTTTTTAAAAGTTAGTGATTGAAGGTTTATAAATGATTTTTATATTATTAAAGAATTAACAGTGCAAATATACTGAAAATGTTTTTATTTGCAAACATCAGATTTACATGAATTTTTCCAGGTAAGTAAAAGGCAAAAAATATATATGTAAAAAATAGAGGCAGCTTTAAATATTCCAAGGAAAGAGAAGTGTTTAAAAATCAAGAGAAGTTTGTAGGACCAAAACCAGAAATCTAAGTTATTTTTAAAGACTTTCTGTCATGGAAATTTAAAAATACATACAAAAGTAAAAAGAGTAGCATACTGAACTCCCATGTACCATCACCTAACTTCAATAATTATCAACTCAAGGTTATTCTTGTTTTAGCCGTCTCTCTACTCACTCCTCCCATCCCACTCCTGCATTATTTTAAAACAATTTCCAGGTGTTTTATAATTTCATCTATAAATATTTAAGTATATATAACTATAAATATATATATAAACTTTTAAAAATCATTACTATCCAGTCAGTATGCAAATTCTCCCAAACTTAAACAGTTTTCTATGTTCTATTCAAATCCAAGTTTTATAGATTGTAATTGGTTGATAGCTTAAGTTTCTTTTAACCTATAGATACCCTCTAACCACTAAGAAATCAGGTAATTTATCTATACAATTTTCCAGACTTGGGACTGTGTTAACTCTATCTCCATGATGTCATTTAACATGTTCTTTTGTCTCCTCTGTATTTCCTGTAGTATTGTAAATAGATCTAGGGGCTTGGTTAGATTCAGATTTCATATTCTGGCAAGAACATTTCATTTAGAGTGTTGTGTAGTCCCACCAAGAGGCACTAATGTCTGACTGTTTTCTCTTTTTGTGATATTAGCAATCACTGATGGCCACTGCTGAGAGTCATTAATCTGCACAGGTTGCAAAATGATAACTATGATTCTATCATCCCTCCTTCACTCATTAGTTAGAATGCTTTTTATAAAGGAGTCAGTAGTTTTGATATTTACTTTTGATGTCTTCCCCTAACAGACTAACTTGTTTAAAAATAGAAGAGAGGGGGTTTTAATAGAATTCTAGCTTTCAGAAAGATATGATAAAGATATAAAAGAGAACTAGAGAATTAACCAAGAAAAATTTAAAAGATGAAGGAATGGTAATGTAAGGAGAAGAAATTATACAGAAATTATATCACTACCCACAAAACAGGAATTCTTGTCTCAGAAGACCAACCTTCAGAACTTCTAGTCTCTGATTTGAGAAATAATGATTTAAAGAATTTGCCTATGGAAATAATTGGAAATAAGCCTATTAGCAAAAATGACTCTGAAGTGCCTCTAAGGGAAGTCTAGCTGGCTGATCCCCAAGCATCCTGATGTGGGCATCACTTTGGTCAATTTTCAACAATGCAGTGTATGTTCTGTAGCTTTGCAGACCCAGATACCTAGTTTTAACAGCACATCTCAAAGTGAACCTGAATTGCAATGATTGAGCACAGAGACTAATATATTTAAAACAGAAGGCCAATTACTAAATTTATGAAAAGAAATACGGTTGACCCTTGAACAACATGGGTTTGAACTTCACGGTTCCTGGAAGTAATCCCCCATGGATACCGAGGAAAGACTGTACAACAGTCAAATGGCAAAGAGACCCACACTTTTTTGTGACTAATACATTTTATTATGGAAATGTTAATTCACAAAAGTAGGGAGAAGAGTGATAATATTAGTAAGCAACACCCTCACCATCACCCCCATGCACTTATCACTTGGCTTCAACAATTATCACTATTTCCCATAGTGTTTCATCTACATCGCCTACTTCAACTAATACCTTTTTTTACCTGTTAATACAATTGTTTATGTTTGATCAATACATTTTTTACCTATTGGTAAGCTATTTGGAAAGCCAAATTATTTAGCAGAAGGTGCTGTGGTGAGTACAGAGACACAACACAGAGATCTAAGGAAATCTTAAGAATCTCTCAGCTAAGACAATTTTGCCAAGGAAAGAACAATACTTCTAGAACAGAATCCCCTTACCGCTTGACTGTGCTTGAATGGGCAGCAGCCACCCATGTTGGCCTCTTTGGGATACATTTTTATTCTGCCCCTTCTAGTTTAACTCATGTTTTCCGTATATGGAAGGATAAAATTACTTGTGTTACAGTTAAAACCCAGCCTCCCAGGGACTGTGCCTACCCATCCTAAACAGTGTCCTCATACTCTAGTCAGGTTACAGACTCTGTTTTGGTTTGTTCTATAGAAATTATACTCAGAGGGCATCTCTAATTCCCTTATCTCCGAATTACTGGGGGAAGGAATATGCTTTATCCCTCTGGTACTCTCATAAAACTACAAAATATCCGCAAAATAGGTCTATAGTCCTAACATGGCACATTCTTTGCAGAGGGATTAGGGCAGTGTTATGCCAGTTATTCGTTTTTATGCATACACTGTTCTAGGATGCTCAGGAACTCCAGAAGGGCTTGCTCCTGCCACTCTTTTTAAACCTGTCTCCTTAGGTTTCTTTGGCAGGATAAGAAATTCCTATGGACAAAATACTTCACCCATGTCTACTTGAACAAAATACAGAATTTCAAAATTGCCCTACCCATTCCTTGAAAAGATCATTTTTTTAAATGAGAAGGGAACGCTCACTCAATTTTCTTTTTAATAATATTTTATAAGCAAGGGACACTCAAATCTTTGCTGACAGCTTAAAACAGAGAATATTTTTGAGTTTTAAACATATTCAAAAATATTTATGCCAAAGTACAAATTTATTATTTTACATTGGTTAAGAGCAAAAACTTTGGAGTCAAAGAGTTTGGTCCAAATCACAGCTGTATGACCTTGGGAAAACTGCTCAATCTCTCTGTGCTTGTTTCCTCACCTCTTAAATAAGGGGTAATAATAGTATCTAACTGATTTAATCCCTAAGGAGGTTATGTAAGTAAAGCACTTAGAATAGTGCCTTGTACACAGTAAATGTTATTTATAAAACATTTATATACATATAACTGTTACCACTTAAAATATATTAAATAGCTTTTCTAGTAAACGGCCTGAGGTAACCTCTAAAAATGGTTCGTTATTCACTTGACCCAGAAAACCACAAAAAATCAGGCAAATCAAGAGGTTCAAATCTTCGTGTTCACTTTAAGAACACTCGTGAAACTGCCCAGGCCATTAAGTGTATGCATATCTGAAAAGCCACCAAGTATCTGAAGGATGTCACTTTACAGAAGCAATGTGTGCCATTCCATCATTACAATGGTGGAATTGGTAGGTGTGCCCCAGGCCAAACAGTGGGGCTGGACACAGGGTCGGAGGCCCAAAAAGAGTGCTGAATTTTTACTGCACATGCTCAAAAATGCAGAGAGTAATACTGAACTTAAGGGCTTAGATGTAGATTCTCTGGTCATTGAGCACATCCAGGTGAACAAAGCCCCCAAGATACGGCACAGGACTTACAGAGCTCATGGTCGGATCAACCCATACATGAGCTCTCCCTGCCACACTGAGATAATCCTCACAGAAAAAGAACAGATTGTTCCTAAACCAGAAGAGGTTGCCGAGAAGAAAAAGATATCCCAGAAGAAACTGAAGAAACAAAAACTTATGGCCCAGGAATAAATGCTGCAAAAAAATTAATGCAAGTAAAAGTTAAACATATATATGTAAAATAACTATACATAATGTCATTATTTATATAATTATGTACATGTAATTTATTATTTTAAAACATTGTTACAAAAATCTCAATTTAAACAATCTAAAGGAGCCCTGGTGAATTAAGCAATCTTGTATGAATTAGAGCTAAAAAGAAAAACCTCAAGATTTGTTAAGTAGAGGATATCTGGTGTGTCTGAGGTCTAGGGATACAAAAAAAAAAAAAAAAAACAAAAACCTCAAGTATATTTTCTTCAGTTTTTGAATGAAGTGTTTCAGTTTGAAAGAATAAGGAACAGGAAACAAAAAGAAGTTATCAACTGAAAGTGGCACTCAGTTGCTCACATGTATTTTTTTCATTCATAGTTAGACAAAAAAGCAATCCTAATGTTCTCAAGAGTCAGCAGTTTTGACAGCCCCTTAACAGAAGAAAAATCAGCATTTGAAAAATTTTAACAAGGTCTGTATAATTAAAATTGAGGTAGGCAGGCAAAAACTACAATTATTTGTGTATAATGCTGACTAATCTGGAAAATAACTGTTCAGAAGCACCTTTACTAATACTTAAATGTTATTTCTGGTTCCAGAAAGATAATCATTATCAACAGATTTTTACTAAAGATAGGAGATTAAAGATAGGTGCCAAAATTAGCAAACTACAAAAACAACTCATCTTAAAGTAAATATTAATCTAGTTTTAAATTTGTATAAAGTGCTTATATTGAAAAAAACTCCAACCATGTGTTTTATTTACTTCTTGAATCTTACTTTCAAAATTTTAAATTATAACATGAAAGGATGTTTGCATCTATTTTCTTAATGTTCATTTTGGATCATTTAGGAGGAAATTACTGTGCCAATGTGTACAATCACACAAGGGCTTTGCACATGTTAAGTTCTCTGATACTGATGTAACTGGTGAAATGAGACTGAACTAGATGATCACTAAGGTTCTCTTTATTTATACCATTACAAAACAGTGGAATACTGGTACCAAAAAAAAAAAAGATGCAGAAATTCTATATGTACTGATGTGGAATAATGGCGATGACAGCAGCAATAACTATAATGATGAGAGCCTGAGTTATACCCATGGTATACCCACTTGTAACTTACTTTACATGAAACCAATTCATCCTCTAACAACTTTGGGAGGCAGGTACTGTTTGTACTATCCCCATTTGATAGCCAAAGAAAGCAAAGGCATGCAGGTGGAACAACTTGTCCAAGGTCACCCAGGTAGTTAATGACAGAGTTGGGATTTCAACCAACGCAATTTCGTTCTGGAGTCCACACTCTTAACCACTATAAACAGTCAGCAAATACTTACTGAAGTTCTACTAAATTGAAAGTGAAAAAAAGTAAGGTACAGAATATGATACAGTATGTGTCCATTAAGGACCTAATTAAACTCAAAAACTTTTGCATAGCAGAGGAAACCATAAACAAAATGAAAAGACAACCCACAGAATGGGAGAAAGTATTTGCAAACGATGAGACTGACAAAGGATTAGTCTCTGAAATTTACAAACAGCACATGCAGCTCAATATCAAAAAAAAATAACACAATAAAAAAATGGGCAGAAGACCTAACCAGACATTTCTCCAAAGAAGACATATGGACGGCCAAGAGGCACATGAAAAGATGCTCAACATCACTAATTCTTAGAGAAATCCAAATCGAAACTACAAGTTATCACCTCACACCAGTGAGAATGGCCATCATCAAAAAATCTACAAACAATAAATGCTGGAGAGGGTGGAGAAAGGGAACCCTCCTACACTGTTGGTGGGAATGTAAACTGGTACAGCCACTATGGAGAATAGTATGGAGGTGCCTTAAAAAACTAAAAATAGAGCTACCAGATGATCCAGCAATCCTACTCCTGGGCATATATCCGGAGAAAAACATGGTTCAAAAGGATATGTGCACCCCAATGTTCATTGCAGCACTGTTTACAATAGTCAAGACATGGAAGCAACCTAAATGTCCACTGACAGATGAATGGATAAAGAAGATGTGGTACATATATACAATGGAATAGTACTCAGCCATTAAAAAAGAATGAAATAATGCCATTTGCAGCAACACAGATGGACCTGGAGATTATCATACTAAGTGAAGTTAAGTCAGACAGAGAAAGACAAATATCATATGATATCGCTTATATGCGGAATCTTAAAAAAAAAAAGACACAAATGAACTCATTTACAAAACAGAAGCAGACTCACAGACTTAGAGAATGAACCTATGGTTACCAGGGGGAAGGGTGGGGGGGAGGGAGTGTTAGGGAGTTTGGGATTGACAAGTACACACAGTGCTATATTTAAAACAGATAACCAACAAGGACCTACTATATAGCACAGGGAACTCTGTTCAATATTCTGTAATAACCTAAATGGGAAAAGAGTTTGAAAAAGAATAGATACGTGTATATGTATAACTGAATCACTTTGCTGTACACCTGAAACTAACACAACATTGTTAATCAACTATACTCCAACATAAAATAAAAAAATTTTTTAAATGTGTACATTTGTGTAACGAATGGGAAAGAAGGATATATCCATGTTTGCCTATACTTACATAAAATATTTCCACAATCTCAAACTAGCGGCTGCCTCAGAAGAGGGAAAATGGTTAGCTGGGGGACAGGGGCAGGAGACAGACTTTTACCTTTTGAACTGTGAACCATGTGAGTATACTACCTATTCAAAAAGTCTAATCAAATTCTGTGATCTACATATGATAAAGTTAAAACTAGATATTATCAACACTAATGAGCTAGAATATTAAGATTAGAAAGAATATGCCTGGGCTTCCCCAGTGGCGCAGTGGTTGAGAATCTGTCTGCCAATGCAGGGGACATGGGTTCGAGCCGTGGTCTGGGAAGATCCCACATGCCGCGGAGCAAGTAGGCCCATGAGCCACAACTACTGAGCCTGCGCTCTAGAGCCCGTGAGCCACAACTGCTGAGGCTGCACGTCTGGGGCCTGTGCTCTGCAACAAGAGAGGCCGCAACAGTGAGAGGCCCGCGCACCGCGATGAAGAGTGGCCCCTGCTCACAACTAGAGAAAGCGCTCGCGCAGAAACGAAGACCTAACACAGCCCAAAATAAATAAATTAATTAATTAATTTTAAAAAAAAAGGAAAGAAAGAAAGAATATGCCTGAAATCCTGAAGGTAAATAAAGCGTTTCCTGAGTTTTCATGTAGTTACCATCAACCCCACAAGGGGATGCTGCAGCTCTACAATTGACAAAGGAGGCTGAGATTTAATTTGACTTAAAAGAAAACTGCATTCACATTTTTATATTTCCTTACATGCAGAGAAGTATAAATGAATTAGCAGATGTTTCTATTTCATGTTGTATAAATTTTAATACATACTTTTAGGCAGGTTACTTTTAAAGTATTATTAGCAAAAAAAAAAAATCTATGGGAATAAAATTAATTTGTTTGTTAGTGTTCTTACATCCTGCCTAGGTAGTTCTACAAATTTTGCCAAATTTGGAGGGCCTCCAAATTTGGAGACCTCTTATTTAAAATAGGGCTATAATGGCACATTTCAAGTTCACTTTGAGGGGCCTTGGGAGGCACAGTGACTCACATTTTATTTTGTACCAAGTAGCATGGCATATCATTTTAAAGACTTAATGAACTGAGTTCAGAAATTTTCATTTAAAAATGTATGCTAGGGACTTCCCTGGTGGTCCAGTGGTTAAGAATCCACCTTCCAATGCAGCGGATGTGGGTTCGATCCCTAGTCGGGGAACTAAGATCCCACATGCAGCAGGGCAACTAAGCCAACACACCACAACTGGAGAGCCCACGTGCCGCAACTACTGAGCCCGCATGCTCTGGAGCCCACACACCACAACTAGAGAGAAGCCTGTGCAGTGCAATGAAGAGCCCGCGCACTGCAATGAAGATCCTGCGTGCCACAACTAAGACCCGATGCAGCCAAATAAATAAATGAATAAATATTTTTTAAACAGTATGCTAATTTTATAGAAGGTGGAAGAAGATTGGCAGAGGTGAATGACAAGCCTCAAATGTTCATCAGTTTTTCATAGTGACCAAGTTTCCATCTATGGATACATTTTGAAAATTACAGCATATAAAACGCATCATAAAGACTAATAAATCTTAGATCTGCATTAGCAAGAGGTAAAAATAAAATAAAATTTTTGACACTCTAAATATCAGTCTAGGGACTTCCCTGGTGGTCCAGAGGCTAAGACTCTGTGCTCCCAATGCAGGGGACCCGGGTTCAATCCCTGGTCAGGGGAACTAGATCCCACATGTTGCAACTAAAGATCCCGCATGCCACAACTAAAAGATTCTTCATGCCACAATTAAAGATCCCGTATGCTGCAACTAAGACTTAGGATGGATGGATGGATGGATGGATGGATGGATGGGTGGATAGATAGATAGATAGATAGATAGAAAGAAAGAAAGAAAGAAAGAAAGAAATATCAGTCTACTAGGGAGAACTGTTTAAGGACAACAGAGTCCAAAGTGAAGAATGCCTGACGACACTCAGGAGAAGCAAAATCCTAAAGGCAAATGAGACTGCTGTCCACAGTAAGAAACATCTGAACACTGTTTCAACTCCTCTTCCAGGCAACTGAAACTGAGCCCTAAAAAGGGGGCCTTAAGAGGCAAATGAGAAAGGCATGCTGTTTATACTCAGTTGAAACCCAAGTCTAGCATGAGGGCTACTGGGCAACCTACTGGAAGGGAAAGGATATACACGCTTTTAAGTGCTGTAGACAGAAAAAAAACAAGAGTTTCACACTGATTCTACTAAGGAAACTAACATCAGTTTAATGTCCGAGCATTAACATGAGTTTAATGTCACTATTAGAAGTCACAAAAAGGTAATATTGTAGCCAATATTGAGCCACTAGAGCTCCTGAAAAGTGTGTTAACTGGATCAGCTCAACAACATCTAGATCCTAGGCATTTAGAACATAACATCAGAGCCATCCATGGTGCATTTCAATGGGATTTGGGGTAGGAAAATCACTGGTGAGATCCCGTAAACAGCTGAATCCCTACAATAAACCTTTTGCTTTCAAACATCCACAGTTCCCATGCCCATTAATAAAGCTTCTGAACTACAGATGCTGATTTGTGATCAAGCATCTTCTCACATGGGCAACTCTTACGTAATGTTCGAAATGTTTTATATTTTTTCTTTAGAGTTAAGATTAAGTTTTTGAACATGAAAATATTCCTAGGCAATTCAGTTCTTTTATCTCAGTACCAGAGGACAAGTCATAAAACTAATATAATTGTACTTATATTTCTGCAACAATAAATTAATGGCCAAATCAGTTAATGTTAATAACTTTGGGCTTATCCATTAAAAACTTAAAATATGCTCAAAGTAAGCATTTATTTGCATATACAGTGCATGAAAGGGGATGACCTACTATGTAGTTCACTACAATGTTTGTCTTCTTACCAGGCTTGATGAGAAGCATCATTTCTTAACACGTTCACAGGAACCTTAATCTCACCGAGGAAAACATCTTGGACCAGGTTTCCATTGTTCCACAAGTCGATCCTGAAAATTTAAAAACTGGCTTTATTTTTTGCAAACAATGTGTAAGAGAACGCACATGACCAAAAAGCTTCAAATTACTATGATTGGTATTCCAGCACTAATTTACTGTTCTGGGTACTTCTGCCATAAGCATCTTTGCCACAGACATCTTTGCCTCAAGCACTTTTTGCCGCATTTTCACCACATAACTAATTGGTCAAAGGCAATTTTGTGATAAAAGATAAAATAAAATAAGAGAGACATTAAAAAAGACACAAACATAAAAAATAAACAAAATTAAAAAGACTTTATTGCAAAATACAAAATTTATTTGAACACATTCAAAATGTGTGTAAATTCATGGCAATGCTGTGCAAATACTGACTCTATTTTGTGGGCTGTACCCAAACGCTTATCTTCGAAGTCTTTTGTTCACAGTATTTCACATGTTGTTTTTGTTTCTTGATTTGTCTCCTCATTCAGCATTGCACTTTTTTCCTAAAATTTCTTCCTTCGTTAAGACAGGTATGCGTTTCCAGACACTAGGATGCATATTGGTTTCTGAGTTTTGTACTGAAGCCTCCACACTCTTGTTTGTTCTTGCCATAGTGTCACATGTCTGCTGATGGATGCTTCGAAGTTCTATGTGAAATGTGGCTTTGCCTCTGTGCCTTTCAGGCCCTCAGCCTCTTTCTCCTCCAATGAGGTGTGTTTCCAAATAAGAAACCAATTCTTGGGGCAAATCACCGTCACTTGTCTGCTCAATGAAGCTATCAATAACATCGATAACCAGGAGAAATGCTAACACATTTCAACCAGTTGAAACCAACTGTCAACTAGTTATTTTATTTTTCACAGCAAAGCTGACTTATGGCCAATTAGTCATGTGGCGAAAATGTCTGCGGCAAAAATGCCTACGGCAAAGATGCTTGTGGCAAAAGTACCAGACATAATTTTACATGCTTAAAAACAAGAGATGTTAGCATTGTCTTATACCTCACTGTCTAAACTAAAAAAGCAGAATACTGCAGTAGCTTTTACTTAAAAGCATAGAAAGTGACTATCTTAAATAATCTAAAAGAAAGCACTTAAGTTTCTTAGTTTCAAAGTCTACACTTTATTTTAACCTGTAAAAATAAGGACTACAGAGTTCCTTTTTTGCTTTTGAGAAAAGAAACCAACACAAGACTACAGTTTCTTTCTCAATTAAAACCAGTTAATATGTAAAGATAGGTGATTTAGAAAAATACATTACCTGATCATTCCAAACATGTGATTAATACACCCTTTAGATGAACACACTGTTAACACCACACCTATACATGCATTTACAAAACTTTCCCCTCCCAAAGAGCATAGATATTTAAGACCTAGGAAATAGCACAAACTTCAAACACATGCACCTGTTGAATCATCTTACAAGACTTCTTACCTCACTGAAATTTCTGTTAGACAGCAGATATGTTAAGAAGAATAAAAAAATTATTTCTAAATTGGCTAATACATAATTACTTTTCTATATATTCTTTGCATTCATTATGCTATGATTTAGAAATTTACGGAGCAATTAAATTTGGGAAAAACTAAAAATATAATAAAATAGGTGAAAATTAGCTCATTTTCTTTTTAAAATAAATACACCTTAACTATTAGTACAAAGAAATCGGATTTTGAAAAGATTATTTGGATTTAAATTAGATGCACATTCCTCTAAGTTTCATCGATTAAGTTGCTAAAGAGAATTCTGTTAAGCTTGAGTCACCTTTTACAGTTAAATTTAGTATTTTCTTTTAGCACAGAACATAGCAATTCTGTAAAACCCAAGACACATACCTAATTTCCAGCTTTTCAATGTCCTCCTCTTCTACCTGAAACTGGGACTTTCTGGTGTAACTACTGGATCTGGTTACCTATAAACAAAATATTTTAGTAAAAAAAATTTTTTAATATCTTTTTCTTACATGAACTTTAAAAAACTATCATCCCTAAAATGTTCGACTGTGTATATTATAAACAGAGGAAAGTGCCTAAGTAATATTTTACCCAAAAGATAAATACAAAAACAGCTATGGAAGTAGCAGAGTGGCAAGAATAAGGTGGCAAAAAAAATATCAAAATCAACCTTACCTCCATACCCTTCCTTATCAACTCAATCTATGGCAACACTGGGTTCTCTGGCTCATATGTAATCTCTTGGTGACTCAGAGTAAAAGTGTTCTATTTCAGGGAAGCTGCATAGGCTAGGAACTGTCTGAAGACCTTCCCACATTTCTCAAGATACCAATGCCACCCGTACACTTCCTTCTCACATTTTTACCAAAAACATCAAGGCCGTTGGCAGGAACTTCCTCAACTACTGTCCACCTGAACATGTCCGTTCCCACACAGGCCTGTTTACTCGATGAGTGTTCTCATCCTCTTCCAAACAAGACGATGAGATGATCCTCCTCTTTTCTAAGACTGCTCCGTCCCCACACAGTATGCAGTAATAAGCACGCAGTAAACATGCAGCAAGCATTCGATCTATTTTAATTACAGCTTTCTTGACCAGACTGTTCACCTCATTCAAGTCTAAGAAAAATTCTCCCCTTAAATTATGGTCTTCCTATCTCTTTCCTTTCACAGACAAATATCTCAAAACTGTTACCCATCCTTACAGCCTCCACTTCCTCACCACCCACTCACTAGTTACTCACTGCAGTAACTCCTTATAATCCGGCTTCCTCACAGATCACCCTCCCCAGACCCCTCTCTTAGTCATCAAGTCTGATGATGAAATTCTTAGCTCTCACCTTCCTTGACCCCTTTATCTGGACAAGTGACCATACAACCATACTCCCTTTTCCCAGAGCTACTCTGGTCTTTTGAGTTTACCCAGCACTATCCTGGCTACCTTCTGCTCTCTTTGCTTCTTCCTCTGGTACTTCTTCCTCAGAACCTATAAATATGGGTTTTCTCCAGGGTTTTATATTTTATTTTGCTCTACATACGTACTGCATAGTGTTGTACAAAGTGCTTTCACATCCATTATCTCTTTTATTCATCAGAACACTGCCCTGAAGCAGGCAGGGCTAGATTTATTATCCTCATCTTGAAAATGAGGAAGCTGAAGTACAGAAATTAAGAGACATACTCAAAGTCAAATACATAATATGTGGCAGAACTAACCTTCTTCACTTTTTTCCTTTATTGTATACCTCTACTCCTTTGGCTTTCTTTCCTGACTTGCTGTAAGCAATTCCTGATTCTTTATCTACAACCATCACCCATCACAGTCATGAACTTCCTATGGGAGGATTTTACATATCTGAGTCCAAGCTCATTATGCCCCAAACTGAACCACTTATGTTTTCCTTCTTAACTTTTCTATTTTTCCAGATTTGAAATCATGAAGACAACATTTGACTCCTCATTTTCTCTCTTCTTCTATAACCAATTTGTTATCTCGCCATCTGCAGTTTCTTTCTCATCCATCTCTTCCTCTCATTTCCATATTACTTCTCTTGAATCAGAGCCCCCCCTTTCTGCTTTTTCCTTTTTTAAAAAAAACACCTAAGCTACAACAGTCTCTTGATCTCTGTTCTCTCTCTCAGCCATCTGGCCCACAGATCATGGTTAATTCTTCCCAAAACAGTGCATTACTCATTACTTCCAGGTTCAAAAACATTCAATGGCTAACACAGCACTTCAGCCTGGCTCTCAAGGCCTTTCATTAGTTGGTCCTACTCTTATCTTTTTAAGCTTAGTTCCCATTATTCCCTTTTAGTCAAATCACTACTTGCTACTCTTTGGACATAACTTTCTGCTTTTCTGTCTCTATGTCTCTGCTCAAAATGTTCCTTCTCTAATACTCTTTCCTCTGGCTTAACTCACCTAGAGCAGAGCTACCCAGTATCTACTACTGCATTTTACTGCTGAGTGTATGCACACACATGTACGCTTTGGGTCTCCTGCTCTCACTAGAGCACAGAGATTGGACTTTTATCTTTATAATCAACTCAACAAAGGGCCCTTTGAATGAATGGTTCAAGGCCTAATATGTATGCTTGCATATAGCAAAGAGGTCAGGTCTTGACTGTCAAAGGACCATCTGCTTGCTGCTGCAAGTCGCCCCTTCTTGGTTTTCTCCAGGCTAGATGTAACAGCCATTTGTAAGTACAGAACAACTGAACTGAGCAAGTCCTGAGCCGGGAAATGGGGCGTCTCACACTGGTGCACTTTCTTTTGTTTTCTTTCTTCCTTGCCTCCACCCCCCACAATTCCTCCTACTTCAATCTTGGCATTTCTTCAACTGTGTTCCCTTATTAAAGTACAGTAAGCAGGCATGGCTAGATGTGCCCTCGCTCTTTTCACTTTGAAACATCAAGAAAAACACACACAAAAAGAAGGAAAAGCACAAAATGTAACTCTTTTTTTCAAATCTTCCTTACATGGTAATCTCAACTGCAACATATTCTATGGGTAGAACACAATCTTTTAGAATACAGTTTGATTATTTTTGTTTTTTTCCTATAGTTTCTAATAATATGAAAAAGCATTTATTTAACAAATGCTCCACAGTAGAGAACTCCAAAGCACTGTATTTTGGGCAACTTCAAGGCAGCTGAAGTTCTCTAAGAAAATAAGCATGTGTCCACAGAGTGATTTAGCTAAAAAGAACTTAATAATAAGGCCTTAATCATATAACAGTTTATAGTCTTGAAGCATTTTCACATTTGAACCTCCTAAAAATGCTGAGTTAGGTAGGGATGCTACTGGTTTCTCTTACAAAATTATCCTTTCACAAGATAAGAAATTTGAGTCTCCCATGTAGTGATTTGTTCAAACTCAACTGGGACCAGAACCCAGATCTACCAAGTGATATCGTACTTATTTAACTAGTGGTTTTCAAATAATATTCTGCAGAAGAGTCCTGGGGCCACTGCATGTTAGGTCAGGGGCTGGATAAGGTAGGGTTCTGTGTGAAGGGGGTTGTGATATTGAGGATGACTGAAGAGTAGGCGTGGTCCTAGACTTCCCCATCTTCAAATCAATCACAGCTCTGCCGTTATTTGTTTTATGCACTGGGCCTCTACTGTGTTACACTGTGGTTCTACTGCTTAGAAATGCTTAGTTGCATTAGTTAATAAAATTATGACTATGGCCAGAATTTGAAAAAAAGAAGTAAATCAGCATTCAATATTCAATGTTAACATTTAAATAAAACAAAATGTTACCTCAAAATAAAAGATTTCATTAAACTGCGGATTGCTTGTTTTCTTCTTTACTTTTGTCTTCTTTTGGTCATTCCTGTTCCAATGTGGTAGAGTTTTACCTTGTAGAACTTAATAGTACACAATTATAAAACATGCTATTTCCAACCAGGGAGCCTGACCTCTTTCTGTTTAACTGTTAAGATGACTCGGGGAAGGCAGTAGCTTTAAATATTACTTGGGGGAAAAAAACTGAGGTGTCTCTAAAACTTCAAATCAAAGAACACACAAATTTTGTATATCTGATATATGCCAAGATTATATTATTCTATGGCTATACTAGATTGACTGCCAAGCTTACTTCAGGGGTTTTTAATAACACATTCGATTATACAAGCAACTCGAAATAAATGGTAGAAGGAAGACAATGAGATTCAGAGTACCTTTATCTATGCTGAAAACTACCAGAGGAACACGAAAAGCATTCTTAGTTTACTTCTTGGGCTTCAGCCACAATGTGGCTTTTTAAAAAAAACTTTTAATTTTGAAATAATTACAGATTGAGAGGAGGTTGCAAAGAAATGTACAGGGAAGTCCCATGTAACCTTTCCCCAGCCTCCGCCAATGGTAACATCCTCCAAATGACAGTACAATATCAAAACCAACAGTGACTTTTTAAAACAAATTCACAAGCCAAATAATTTCTATCTGTACATTACTAAGCAATTACACTAAAGGATCTATCAGGTATTGATTATAAACAAAAACCAAAACCAAAAACAGCTCAACTAGATTAAACATTTTTAACACACAAAACTCAATCCCTCTGATAGTATGAATGTTATAGGATTGAGTATCTGCTTTTAGCAAACAGGTCAGGTTTATATTTTTAAATATAAAACCATCTATAATAATAATAGGATACTATTGTTTGAGAACCCAATAAGTACCAGGCATGGTGCTTTACATACATAGGGACAAATACATTTTTCAAAGTGACTTACTGGTGATTTTCTAAAAAATAAGAATACATAGCTTGGGGTTGGGAAGAAGAAGTGCATGTCTATGTGTATATACATGTGCTTGTGTAGAGGGAATAGTATGCTCTTTGTTTCCTGACTCTAAACCTTCAAGTTGTAGACAAATTTCAGACTAATCAGGCTCTGAAAGAAACCATAATGAAATTATAAAACAGAAAATACTACAAAGTGTGATAGATTTTCCATAAATTATCGTAAGTAATTAACATCAATGATACAGTGCACTTCACCATGTTCTGGTACTTCAGCAGTTTGTCTACAGCTTGGAATTCTCTCTGTACAGCACAGATGCCATGAGAAAAAAGGTATTTTTAGTCCTGAGTTGTTTTCCAGATAAAAATATAGAAATTCCTTTGCTATTTTGAACTAGCATTTATTAAAACAGGATTCTACCTGCAATAAGATCTAAGACATTTGAAACTAGGAAGGCTGATGATGAATGAAGGTCAGGTTTATGTTTTAAAGTACACTTTAACTACTATAAAACACAGGTTGCTCCCCATAGCCTAAGAGTCTGGCAGATTTGAAATGGCACTCATTTTCTTTTATAAAAATAGGAGTTGGTTGTTTGCAAGTGAATAATAGAACTAACTGAAGATTTTTCTTTCAAAGCATTCGTTACTTTGTGTCATAAATAGCTATTTAGCAAGTTCTCTTAGAACTTTAATTTTGTAATTGTTAAACTTTAAAACTTAAAAATCTGATACTAATTCAATAAGCATTACCTAGAAGGGCCCACAAGAGAAACTGTTGCATAAGGGTCACAGCTTTGTCCATTTATGAGAGGCAACCCATGGCATGCCTTGACACTAAGGAAGAATAAAGAAAAATTAACGTTATTATATTCAAGTCAAACAACATAAAACATTTATATTCAAGTTAAACAACCTAAAACATTATCTTTAAATACGAATTAATACATTCAAAGGGTTAAAATTGTTTTCCACATGTCTGAAGTTGTATGCCTATATACCACCTACCCAAACATATGTACATATGCATTTATTTACTTTTGCTGTATTTCCAAATAGGACTAAACCACCACAGCCAGTACTGAGACTACCAAATAATATTTGGATATACACAAGGTCTATCCAACAAGGTACACGCTGTGGTTTGATAATAACATTAAAACTACTGTGGCTTCTAAAAAGGAAAAGAAAGCTGTGTGAACCTTAAAGGAGACACTACAAACCAAGTCAAATCTGTGGCATCATATCCTCTGCTAAAACATGAATGAGAAACAAGGAAACAACTGTGGTTTCCACTTAAAATCTGATTCATAAATAAAGGGCAAGCCACATACAGTTCTGCAGCCTCTTATTCTGACTCTCAGTAACAGCTCCTGCATCATTCTGTAGAAAAAGTTTTAGACCATAAAAACCAAGGTCATCTCATCCACTCCATGACAACAGTCATTGGTATTTACAGAGAACACAGAATCTGACTTAATGACCTGCTCCTCAAATTTTCTCTTTATTGAGTTCACGAATTTAGTTTAGCAGCTAAGGGTGTACATTTCCCAGTGCCTACAAGAAACTCATGAGTGTTAGTGAAAAGTATTCTTTGTTGAAAGATGTGGGCTATTGAGCAACATCCTAATTTCTCTCCACAACCCACAGATCATATACGTGGGTGAGGTGCAAATGGTGTGCTGCCGAGTAAAGAAAGAAATGATAATATGACTCATTTCTATTAAATTGGGTATTAAAAATCAAATTTAAAAAATTTCTGAAACTAACCGAAGAAAGTACAGGCCAAGATAACAATTCTGATTATTGATGTCAGGCCTGGGTACAGTCAAATTTTCCCACTGTACATACTGTTTGAAATTTACACTTCTCAGGCTAAACCTCAAAATGATACCCATTTTGATATAGTATGTGCAGTTTACTATTTATTTTCACAAAATGCATCAAACTCTCACAACTGCCTTTAAGAAGGGTATCATCATGCATTTTTAAAGAAGAAAGTAAGGTTCAAAAAGCTTACGTGAGAAAGTAACAAAATAAGGCTAAAGAGGTAATACAACTTGTAAGAAGTGGGCCGAGACTCAACTTCTACTTTCTTAACCCCATTTCTAAAATTTAAGTCCTCCTACAGTCCCACTGTGCCTGAATATAGTGTATTACTTTCCTTCTAATACCAAATTTATCTCATGTAAACACTAATTATGTAAAATCTTAATCATAAAAATTCACTACAATTTTATGAGGTATAAAAACACTGAGAGGACTTCCCTGGTTGCACAGTGGCTAAAAATCCGCCTGCCAGCGCCGGGGACACAGGATCGAGCCCTGGTCCGGGAAGATGCTGCAGAGCAACTAAGCCTGTGCGCCACAACTACTGAGCCTGCGCTCTAGAGCCCACGAACCACAACTACTGAGCCCGCGTGCCACAACTACTCAAGCCCGCGTGCCACAACTGCTCAAGCCCACGCACCTAGAGCCCGTGCTCCGCAACAAGAGAAGCCAACGCAATGAGAAGCCCGTGCACTGCAACGAAGAGTAGCCCCCACTCGCCGCAACTAGAGAAAGCCCACGCGCAGCAACAAAGACACAACACAGCCAAAAACAAACAAACAAATAAATATATGTTTTAAAATAAAATTTTAAAAAAATGAGAATAATGGGGACTTCCCTGGTGGCACAGTGGTTAAGAACCTGCCTGCCAATGCAGGGGACACGGGTGTGAGCCCTGGTCCAGGAAGATCCCACATGCCGCAGAGCAACTAAGCCCGCGGGCCACAACTACTGAGCCTGCGTGCTGCAACTACTGAAGCCCACGCGCCTAGAGCCCATGCTCTTCAACAAGAGAAGCCACTGCAATGAGAAGCCCACTCACCGCAATGAAGAGTAGCCCCCGCTCGCTGCAACTAGAGAAAGCCCATGAACAGCAATGAAGACCCAACGCAGCGAAAAATAATGAATAAATTAAATAAATAAATTTATTTTAAAAAAAGAGAAAAATGCTGTTCAGTATACAAACACTTCTATAAGAATACCCACAAACCAAAAAAGCAATACCCACAGTCCAAAAGTGTGAGTCTATAAAAAAAATCAGAAGTACTCTTAATTTTTAAATCTAAGTATAAAAATTGGGTTTTCTAACACACAAGTAGTATTATTAAATACATATTATTTTATTTGCTATGTACGTTATGAAATAATTTTCCTAATTACCTAGGATACAACTATTCTTCTAGTTGGTAAATCAAGCAATTTCACATCATAAACCATGGATAAGCAGAAAACGAATGTTAAAATAACCTTAGTATGCTAAATTATCTTGTATTTTATTTATATGTGACACATAATGTATTTGATATTGACACATTTTTTAGGAATTACAAAGGAAAATAAGTTTAGTCCAAACTTGTTTATAATACAGAATGATCTGATTGTTTTCCTTGGATTTTTTTTTTTTTAAACTAGAAGACAAATACTAACTTCTACATACAGGAGTACATAGTACAGGGAGTAACAGGGAACAGATTTATCCTCCCACCTCAAACACTTAAAAAAAAAAATGGGTAGTATCAGCAGCTCAGGACAGTGATCTCTGATGGGGGGAATAAACAAAGTGAGCCCTCTAACTGTCCTAGCCTACTGTTAGATGGTCTCCCTGAGAAGAAAGAAAGGGCTGTCAGCTGGGGAAGGCCAAAGTGACTAGAGTTCCCAGGTCAGAGTACTGGAGGAAAGAAAGCTGCACAGAAAGAAAGAAACCTCCAGAGAGCTACAAAAGAACTGGCCCCCCGACCCACCCATACCCGGAGTCTCCAGCTGAGTGCTGATAAACATATACATGTGAGGAAACTATCTGAGGCTGGGGAAAGAACCATTAGAAAAGAGCAGAGGGAACAATTCCAGAAGCCCACAAATGACTAGCAAGAGATCCCAAGGGCCACAGTAAAAAGCTGGTAATTATGGGTGCTGCCTCAGTAGTGGGAAAATATTAGCCCCAGACTAAAGGCCACTCTTGTTCCATCTAACAAAGCTTATAAGCAAACCACAAATGAACCAAACTATTTCCAAGTAACTAAGTCTTCAAGTATATTCATAGGAATACAAAAATATCCAGCAACTTCACAATATCTAGCATCCAATAGAAAATAACCAGGAACACAAAGAATCAAGAAAATACAACACATGATCAAAAAGAAAAACAAATCAATAGTAACAGATCCAGAAATGACACAGTTGATAGAATTAGTAGACAAGGACATAAAAAAAGTTATTATAACTATATTTCATATGTTTGGTAGAGACACAGAAGACATTAAATTTTGAAAGTGTACAAGGTTTGACATGAAAAACACTGAGTGGCATTAACAGAAGATTAGATACGGCAGAAGAAAAGATTAGTAAACATGAAGACAGTAACAGACACATCACATAGTTATGTAAATGGCCTAAGCATGCCAATTAAAAAGGAGAGATTTTCAGATTGGACAAAAAAAATTATACACTGACTTTAAAACTCCTTTAAATATAAGATAAAATTAAGTTAAAAGTAAAGAAAGTGGAAAAATATAAACCATACTAATACTAATTAAAAGAAAGCTGATTTAATGGGTAATGACAAACCAAATGTCCATTAGCAAGGGTCTAGCTGAATGAATGATAGTATCTATAGGATGGAATTCTATGTAGTTGTCAAAAAGAATGAGGTAAATCTCTATTCCCTAATTACTCTGATATGGAGTGATCTTCAGGATATATTCTTAACTGAAAAAAGAGGAAGTTACAGAACTCTATACTCTGTGTAAGAATGGAATGAGAAACATGAATATATTCTAATTTTTATTTATACATGTGCATATATTTATTTGCTTATACTTGTAAAAATACTGGAAAGAAAGGCCAAAACTTTTAAATATAGGAATTAGTAGGGTAGAGGACTGGGAATGGACTTGTTCGAAGATACCTTTATATAGTTTTGAGTTTGGCAACATAGTCAACTTTTATATTTCAAAAGTGAGATTAAACTCAAGAAATAACCCTTACAAAGTAAACAAAAACAAACCTGAGAAACCACTAAAAAAAAAGGGAATTAGTTCAAAGGACTAGAGCACAGTATTTGATTCTATATCCTTAGTGATATATTCTATATTCTTAGAACAAACAGCAGTAAGACCTCTAAAACTTCATTCAGTAACCTAATTATCAGTGGTAATACTGGTATTATTATTTTGAATCTATTGTCTATATCTTCGAAGATAATGTAAATAAATAATTATGTTAAGTATTTATGTAAAGTTAGGGATTAAGATTTTCAATGTTAGAGGAAAGAGATACCAGTATAAAATCAAAGTTAGATTTAAAATCTTGTAATATTAAATTAAGAAACATGAAAAAAAGGAAGAAGGCAAGTAAACCAGCCAGCCAGGCAGCCAGAGTGGCTATATTAATATCAAAGCAGATTTTGCAACAAAGAATATTACCAATATTAGAATAAAGAGGGTTATTTTATAATAATGAGTTCAATTTATCAAGCAGACATAAAAATCCTAAATGTTAAGTCCCTATTATAGCTGTAAAACAAATGAAGCAAAAACTGATAGAACTGCAGGGAGAAACTGACAAATCCACAAATAGTTGGCGATTTTAACACCCAATAAAGCAATTAAGAATGAAAGTTTAAACAATACTGTCAACCAACCTAACATAATTAACATTTATAAAAAACAGTGTATCTACCAAAAGCAGAAAACACTCTTCAAATGCACACAAAACATGTACCAATATAAACTATATTTTGGGGACAAAAAATAAGTTTTGGTAAACTTTAAAATATTCAGATCATACAAAATATGTTGACAACAGTGGAATTAAATGAGAAATCAGCAACAAAAAGGTATCTGGAAAATCCTCAAATATTTGGAAACAAAATTAACTTACCTCTAAATAATCCCATGGGTCAAAAAATAAAAGAAAAATTATAAAGTATTTTTAAATGAATGAAAATGAAAACTCAGTATATCAAAATTTGTGGGATCCAGCTAAAGTAGTACTTAGATGAAAATGGATAGCACTAAGGAAAGAAAGATTTCCAATCACTGACCTCAGCTTCAATCAAAAGAAACTTTAAAAAGAAGAGCAAGTTAAACCCAAAATAAACAGAAATAATAAAAGTGAAAATCAATAAAAGAGAAAACAGAAAATATATAAAAACAATAAAATCAAAAGCCATTTCTTTAAGAAGGTCATTAAAATTGATAAACCTCTAGCTACACTGATAAGGAAAAAAAAGAGTGAAGACACAAATTACCAACATTAGGATATCACCATGAAGTCTACACATATTAAAGGGATAAAAAGGAATAACTGAACAACTTTATACAAAGAATTGCACAACTCAGATTAAATGGTCAAATTCCCTGAAAGATACAAACTACCAAAATTACTGGAAAAAAAATTTTTTTTGAATAATTATGTATCTATTAAAGAAATTGAATTCCTGGTTAAAAACCTTTCCAACAAAAAACAAAACAAAAACATTCCAGGCCCAGATGGCTTCACTTGTGAATTCATATATTAATCATATAAAAAATAAATTACATCAATTCTATAGAAACTCAGAAAATCGAAGAGGAGAAAATACTTCCCAATTCATTCAAAGAGACCATTAATATCCTGATTCCAAAACCAGACAAAGACATTACAAGAAAAGAAAAGTACAGACCAATATCCTTCATGAACAGAGATGCAAAAATCCTTAACAAAATTTCAGCAAATCAAAGCCAGCAATACATGAATATTAACACAACATGACCAAGTGGACGCTGGCTTAACATACAAAAATCAATCAACAAGATTCACCATATTAACAGATGAAAATAAAAAAAGCATAAGATCGTTTGAATATCCATCCCTGATAAAAATTCTCAGCAAACTAGGAACAAAAGGGAACTTTCTCAACCTGATGAAGGATGGCTAACATTGTACTTACTGGTAAAAAAACTGAAGGTTTTCCCCCTAAGATAAGGAATAAGACAAGGATGTCTGCTCTCACAACTTCTACTCTGGTACTGGAGGTTCTGGCCAGTACAATAAGGTAAGAAGCAGAAATAAAAGGTATCCAGACTGAAAAGGAAGAAGCAAAACTCTATTCATAGAGGACACAATTGTCTATGTACAAATTCAATGCAATCTATTTTTCAAAAGCTAGTAGAACTAATAAGTGAATGTAAGAAGGTTACAGGATACAAAACAATTTTTTAAATTTCCATATAGTAGCAACAACCATATATTCAATTTGTCTTAAGTTTCTCTCCTCAGGTTCTTTCCCTCAGCCTGTTTCTCTAATATAAAGATCACTGCCTGGACTTCAAGTCACTCTGTACCTATCTAATTTTTCTGTTTTTCTCTCCAAATTTCTTGACCTCCCCACTCACTCCTCACCCTACTGAAACCCAGTTTTTTCTGCATTTGTCATTCTATGGACAGTCTCCTCATTAAGGTCCCCTGAGTGTCAAATGCTATCCATATTTTTCAGGGCTCCTCTCACTGGACTTCTTAGCTGCATGCAATATTCCTGATCACTCTCTCCTTGAAACGCTCTTCTCTCTTGGTTTCCTTGACCCTCACTCTCCTAACTTCCCTCATGTCACCTATCTGTCTCCTTCATGTTTTCCTCACATGTTTTTCTACGTCTACTGCTGGATTTGCTCTCAGTCAACTGCTCTCTTTATGCTACATAACCTCCCTTAAGCCTACTTCTATCACATCTATTCTTATGGCCACAACTACCATCAACCATACATTTCTATATGAGATCTCACCACAGAGTTAAAGATTTTTATATCTAAATGCCTGACGGAAATCCCTACCTAGATGTTCAAGAGCAGCTAAAACTCAACTCATTACCATCTCTTATTAAAGCAGCTTCTCTTCCCGTATTTCCTCTTCATTGTGTATACCACCACCACCAAGCAACACAATCTAGAAATCTACAGCCACACTTAAATTCTCCTTCCTCCTCACTTTCTATATCTAATCAATCAGTAAGTTTCAGTGATTCTGCTCTTTAAATATTACTTCATCTGGCCTCTTTTCTCACATCTGCAACTGTTGCTCTGGCACAGAAGCCATCACCTCTGACTTGGATCACCCTAACACCCTTCAAATTCACCTTTCTATACTTACTGCTGTCACAAATCTGATCTTTCTAAAATGCAAATTTGTCCATACTCTATTGTCTACAATCTTCCAATAGTTCCATAAGCTCATGTAAGTTTTATAAGGTCAGATGGTACATAAGCGGCTCTTAAGATCTAGCTCCAGCCTATTTACCAATTTCTGACCAATCTTTGACTCAAGGTTCATATATTAGGCAACATCAAACTGCTTTTAATTATACACACACACACACAACACCATGCTGTTTCTCGCCTCCATATTTTTGCCTATACTATTCTTTCCTTCTGGGGGAAAAAAAAAAACCTCACTTTTTCTAGGCAAGCTACTTTCTCTTCATCCTTTAAGAAGACAGTGTTACCTTTCGTCATTTAATTGTTTTAAAATTTATTTAGTGCCTATTAAGTGCCAGATGCTGGAGCCATGAGGTGAATAAGACAAACATGGCCCCTGCACTCATGGAGCACAGAGTCTACCTGAAGAAAGAGATAACAATCAATAAATCAAAAATAATAATAATTAGAAATAGTGGCAAGTGCTATGGAAGAAAAAGAACAGGGTACCCTATTTTAGAGTAAGTGATACTTAAGTTGAAACTTAAAGGACAAGAATGAACCAGTTAGAAGAAGAATGGGCATAACGGCATTCCAGGCAAAAGGAAAGGCAAATGTACATCTCTGAGCTGGAAGAGTAATGTCACATTTGAAGAAGTGAGAGAAGGCCAGCAAGCATATGAAGAGGAAGCACGCCACAAAATGAAATCAAAGAGGCAGGCCGGGTCACTGGTTCTTATGGGCCACGGTAAGGAGATTGGATTTTATTCTAAAAGCACTGCAAAAATCACTAAGTGCTTAAGCAGGGGACTGCCATGATCTAGTTTATGTTTCAGAAGACTGCTCTGGGCTGCTTATAAAGAGAATGGATTGCAGACTGGAAGACCAGCTAAAAGATTATTGAAATAGTCAAGGTAAGAAATGATTGGTGGTTTGAAATAAGGAGATGTCAGAAAGTATTATGAAAAATTAGAAAATTCAAGAAAAATTTTTATAGAATCAGTAAGAAATAGATCCAATCTTGGGGGAGAGAGAGGAGAAAAGATTTTAAGTGACTCCCATATTTCTGCCTTGAGCTATGGGGAGGAGCTGGACAGATACAAGAATCAATACTGCAGCTTTAAATGTGTTAAATTTGCAATGCTGTGAGACATCGAAGGTAGGCTGACATGTAAGTCTGGAGTTAGAAAAAAGACCTGGGTTGAATGCATAAGGTGTACACAATTTTTTAAAAACGTTTTATTTTGCAATAATTTCTGACTTCCAAAAAGTTGTTAAATAATATGCAGAGTTCCTGTATACCCATCACCCAATGTTAACATTTTGTGTAATCAGAGTAGAATTATAGAAGCAGGAAACTAACATTGATACGATGTTAGTTAATAATAACAAGTTGTATTTAGCTGTCATGTCTCCTTAGTCCCCTCCATCCTAAAACAGTTCCTTACTTTTCCTGCTTTGTCCCATGATCTTGCCAGTACTGGCCAGTTATTTTGTAGAATATTCCTTAAATTGAACTTGTCTGATGTCTGTTCACGATTACATTGAGGTTATGTGTCTTGATATCCTTCTCAATGCAAATTAACAGGAGGTACTGAATGTCTCATTATCAGTGACATTAACTTTGATCACTCAGTTAAGATGGTACTTATCAGACATCTTATAGGGTTATTCTTTGAGACTATGCATATATGCTGTTTGTCATTACACTTATGCTCACTTAGCATCTCTAGATGATTCGTCCCTGCACTAATTATTATTGTAGTGTTTGCTAATAGTGATGTTTCTATTTCCATCACTTGTCCTATATTCATCAATAAGGAAAAGCAGTCCTTTCTCTCCCATGTATTTACTTAATTGTTACATCAGCATTGGCTCATGGATATTTATTTTATTCTACAGGTTTTAATCCATTATTATCATTATTTATTTTGATGATCAAATTGTCCCAGATTTGGTTATTTGGAGCTCTTTCAAGTTGACTTCAACATCCTTTCCACATGCCCTCATTATTTTCTGAGCAATTCCGTACTTTCTGATTCCATAGATTCTGTGGGCTCATCTTGTATTTTTCTCTGCCCAAACCCAGAAACTAGTCACTGCTAAAAAGACAAAACAAAACAAAACAAAACTCCTCCACGTTCTTTTTATTGGAGCAGTTCTATTACTGTAGCCATTGGCCACATTTAGCTATTTAAATTATAATTAATTAAAATTAGACAAAATTTAAAATTTAGCTCTTTAGTTGCACTAGTCATATTTCAAGTTTTCAATAAGCCACACAAAGCTAGTGGCCAACATATTGGACAGTTAAGACATAAACATTTTCATCATCACAAAAAGATCTAGTGCCTAGTGCTGACTAGAGAATGGTATTTAGAAATCAAGATATAGGTGCTAAGTATGCTCATTGCTACTGGGATGACACTGTTTGCAGGCCTTCTCAGTGAACACTCAGAGCTAGTGTATACACGTATACACACACACACACACACACACATCTATTAGACAATCTTACTTTGAAAAGTCTGCATTCAAAGGAGAACAGAGAAATGGGGATGGTAGCTGGGAGAGGGGGCTGGAGATGAGGTCTGGGAAGGCATGTCTTTTAGAATGGAAGATCCTAGAACATGTTTACATGCTGGTGAGAACAATCCAAAAGAGCAAGTAAAGCTGATGAAACAGAAGAAGGGATAACTGAAGGAGCAAAGTCCTTTGTAGGGGAAAGAGAAAGAATCCAGAGTTCAGATGGAAGAATTCACTCCCAACAAGAAAAGGAGCACCTCATCGACTAAAACATAAGGACAAAAAGATGGAGGCCAATACAGGTTTGCAGGTTTGGATTCAGGAAGATGTGACCAATTTGCAGTCTGTAGTGATGGAGAATCTCATAGGTGTATTAGAGAAGCACAGTAAAACTCCGTGATAGTTGTAAGTATCCAAGTGAGGTTTGTGATCATGAATTTAAAGTAAAATTAGTCTTTCTGTGTGATTTTCTCCAGCAATATTCAGGTGCAGACTGAACACAGGAGAAGTTGAGTTCATTCATATAAAAGGGATATAAATATAAAAGGAAGAGAAGATCAGGGGAGTTCAGGGAAACTGTAAGAAAATGACTATGGCAACAGATCATAGAAAAAGACCTAGAAGAAAGTAAAAATAGGAGCAGGTAAGAATGTGGTAGAGATTAGTGGATGGAGGTCTTACTGAAGTTCAGGAAATGCTACAGTGGGGAGCTTCCAGGTCTGGAGAATAATAGCAACTGCTGGGATATGAACCTTTCCACACACTGCTCCCCAAAACTGTAGTTCAGCAAGGAGCACAAAGAAAACAATACATAAAACCACGCCTTGAGCATTACTGAAAAAACGAAAACACCACAAACTTCAAATACCTCTAAAGTTGAGAAATCAGCAATAAGTTCCACAAAACTACTACTGGAGTTCTGTTGCTGTATGGACAGTGAATATGGACAGTGGAGGCTTAAGTGAAAAAGAGAAGCAAGAAAAGAATGCAGATCAGCGTATGTCCACATACAGACCTGTCTGTGAACATTTACAGCAGTTTTCTTTATAATAGCCTCAGATGGGAAATAATTCAAATATCCATCAACTGGTGAATGGGTAAACAAATTTCATACAAAGGAACACTATTTGTAAGTAAAAGAAATGGACTGGTTTCCAGTTCTAGGACAAGATGGAGTACATGCACACCTCCTTCTTCCCATTAAGCACTGCTAAAAACCCTAGATGTTAAACAAACATAAGAAACTGAAAGGTGAAGAGAAGAAGGCAAGCCAATTAGAGATCTGGGGACCCAAGGAAATTGGAACCCAGCAGTGAATTCCCTGGGCTTTCTTACACTTTATATATCCCAGACTGAGTGCTAGAGAAGCTACCAATCCAGAAACACCCACCAATGGGAGCAGACAACAAAATGCCCTAAGAAAAGCCAGCTTTCTCTAGCCAAAGGACCAGGAACTGGGCAGCTTAGCAAGATAGAAACCATTTTTAGGCAATAACCATCTACTCCAATCAAACACCGTGAGAAACACTGTGGATCCACCCTCACCCCCATCAACAAAGGCCAGAAGTTGAGGGGAGAGCCTAGACTTCTACCTCTGGCAGGTTGTAATGAGCCCCTTCTTCCCATGGAGTCAGTAGAGACCACATGAGGAGCCTGGATTTCCATCACCAGCCAGCACCAACGAGGCACTCCTCTCCCTCCATGCCAGGGTGGTGTCAGGGAATGCTGAGTGGGAAGGTAAGACTTTCACCACTTTCTAGGGGTAACTAACTCCTCCCGACCAGGGTGTCAGTGGAGGCCACGTGGAGCAGCAGTAAGGTACTCCTCCCTATCCCGCCAAAGTGGTAACAGGAAGGAATTAAGGGGAGCGTGAACCATGACTTTCGTTCAGCAGTAACAAGGAACACTTCTCATTCTTCCCCCAGGGTTATCAGGAGCGGTTGAGACAGGAACCTGGACTTCTACCTCTACCTGACAGTAATGAAACTGGGACTCCTCTTCCCCCACCAGCAGAGGGTCAGAGGAGCCTGGCTAAAAGAGAAGATTTAAACAAGACCTAGAGTCTCATTATATAATACCCAAAATGTCCAGGATAGAACTGAAAACCATTCAACATATGAAAAACCAGACAATCTCCAACTTAAATGAGAAAAGACAACTGGCAGATGACAAGGCTGAGATAACATGGACGTTGGACTTATCTGACAAAAAGGTGAAAGCAGCCACCATAAAAATGATTCAATGAGCAATTATGAACATGTTTGAAATAAATGAAAAAATAGAAAGTTTCAGCAAAAAAACAGTAAGTCTCACCAAGGAAATAAAAATATAAAGAAGAACCAAATGGAAATTTTAGGACTTAAAAATAACCAACATAAAAATAATTCAATAGTTGAGTTTAACAGTAGAATGGAGAGGACAGAGGAAAAAACCAGTGAGCTTTTAAAGACAGAACAACAGAAATAACCCAATATGAACAACGGAGGGAAAACAGACCAGAAAAAAAGGGCAGAGCCTCAGGGATGTGTGGGACAATAACAGATCTAACATTCATGCCACTGGAGTCTCAAAAGGAGAGGAGAGAAAGCTGGCAGGGCTGATAAATTTAACAAGAAATAATGGCTAAAAGTTTCCCAATATGGCAAAAGACATAAGCATATAGATTCAAGCTGAGCCAAAATCAAACACGATAAACCCAAACAAATCTATAGTCAAACTAAAACTTAGAAAACTAAAGCCAAAGGAAAAAATCCTGAAAGCATCCAGAGAGAAACATAGGAAAACCTGCATAGGAAAAACACTTTGAATGATAGTGGATTTCTCATCAAAAATCATGGAGACTTGGGCTTCCCTGGTGGCGCAGTGGTTGAGAGTCCGCCTGCCGATGCAGGGGACACGGGTTCGTGCCCCAGTCCGGGAAGATCCCACATGCTGTGGAGTGGCTAGGCCTGTGAGCCATGGCCACTGAGCCTGCGCGTCCAGAGCCTGTGCTCTGCAATGGGAGAGGCCACAACAGTGAAAGGCCCGCGTACCGCCAAAAAAAAAAAAAAAAAAAAAAATCATGAAGGCCAGAGGAAGTGGTACATTTTTCATGTGCTGAAAAAAAAAAGAACTATCAACCAAGAATTCTATATCCAGTGAAAATATCCTTCAGGAATCAAGAAAAAAATCAAGACATTTTCAGATGAAGAAAAACTAAAAGAATGTGTCACCAGTAGGCCTATCCTAAAAAAAATGGTAAGAGGAAATTCTCTAAACATAAAGACAGTGATAAAAGAAGGGATCCTGAAATGACAGGAAGGAAAGAATATGGAAAGAGCAAAAATATGAGTAAATACAATAGACTAGAATTCTCTTCTTTTCTAAATTGTGTTAATAACTGAAAGAAAAATTATAACACTTTGATGTGGTTTTCACTGTTGCACAGGAAATACTTAATACAATTATATTACAAATGGTGGAGGATTAAAAGGTAAGGTTTCTACATTTTATTCTAACCGCTAAAATGTCAACACCAGTAGACTATAAGTTACACATGTACAATGTAATACCTAAAGCAACCACTAAAAACACTATACAAAGAGATACACTATAGATTAAAAAAACACTATAGATAAATCAAAATGTAATCCTAAACAATGTTCAAGTAACTCACAGGAAAAAGAAAATAGAGGGGACAGAAAACAAAAAATAAAATGGTGGATTTAAGCCTAACATATCCATAATTATAAGTAAATGTATAAATTCACTAAATAAAAGACAGAAATTGGCAAAATAGATTTTAAAAAGTGACACAACTATATTCAATCTTTAAGAAACTTGTGCACAACTGGCTGGATCTGAGTGGAAAAAAGCCAGTCTCAGAAAGTCACAAACTATTAAGAGTCCATTTACACAGGATTTTTGAAATGACAAAATTTTAGATATGGAGACAGATTAGAGGTTGCAAAAGATTAGGGATGGGGGTGGGGAAGGAGTGGGTGTGACTATAAAGGGGTAGCATGAGGGAAATATTTACAGTGATAAAATAGTTTTGTATCTTGATTGTGGTGGTGGTTACACAAATCTACACATGTGATAAAATGATACCCTGTCACTATACAATGTCAATTTTCTGGTTTTTATACTGTTAGTTATAGTTATGTAAGATGTAACCACTGAAGGAAACTAAGTGAAGAGTACACAGGACCTCTCTGCACTTTGCAATTTCTTGCAAATCTATGATTATCTCAAAATTAAAAAAAAAAAAATCAAACTGCCAGAGTTCAAATCCAGGCTCTACTCTCCCTGTACGAACCTGGGCTTATTTAACCAATCTGTGCTTCGTTTTATCATCTGTAAAACGAGGACAACAGTATCTACCAAGTTATGGCAAGAAACAAAGAAAATAATACCTAAAAAAGGATGAACTCCTGATACATAATGTGGATGAATCTCAAAAGCATGCTTAGTAAAAGACACAAGAGACTATATATTATATAGATCGGTTCATATGACATTTTGGAAAAGACAAAAACTATAAGGAGAGAAATCAGATCATGGTTGCCTAGAGCTGGATATAAAGAGAGGGGACTGAACACATCTCTGAGTAATGCCTTTTGGTATAGTTTTGACTTTTGAAGTCATCCTGATATTCTACATATTCAGTAAAATAAAAGTAAACCAACAAGGATGGGGGAAAACAACATTAAACTAAATGCAAACCAAATCAATCCAATTAACTGTATTTCAAATGTACAACATAACTGAACTGAGCAGGGCAGAGAGTAATCCAAATACTTTCACTATATGCTCTCAGTCTAGGGGAAAAAACTGTAAACAAATCCTGTTTTTAGTAGGTAAATCCAAACTGAGGAACATGTGAAAAAACAACTGGCCTGTATTCTTCAAAAATCTCACCTCCATGAAAGACAAAGAATAGCTAAAAGTACAGGTTAAGGAGATCAGAGACATGACAACTGAATGTAATACATAATCTTGAACTGTATCCTTCTTGGAGAGAAAAAATGTGTCTTAAAGGACATTATTGGAACAGTTGACAAAAGTGAAATATTGTAACTGTAGATTAAAGTACTGAAATATAAAAACTACAGATTATACTTTTATTGTAACAATGTTAAATTTCCTGAATTTGATAACTGTACTAAAGTACATTTAAATATTATATTTAAGAGAATATCCCTTTTCTTAGGAAATACACACGGATATATTAAGGATTATAATATGTGCAACCTTCTTTAAAAGAGTTCAGAAAAAATTAACTGAGTAATATTATATATAGTATTTTATGTATATATATAAGCACATAAATATCAATATGTATATTTATATAAAGAGAGAATACCTCAAAGGATCTGGGGTGTTCATAATTAGGAGAATAAACCATAGCCTGGAGCAGCAGTAGGAGAGTAATATTGACCCTACTCCCTGACCCTACTCCCTGGCTCTAAGGTACATGGGTATGGTGGAATACATAGCCTCAGATTGAGAAGGCAGTAGAGGAAACAGTACTTCAGGGGATATTCACGTATCAGTTAAGACAGAGAGAGAACATTCAGAAGTCAGGGATATCCCATTGTTTGTTGACAACACAGAGGAAGGGTTTGGGTGAGAGGGAAAAGGTGGAGGATTAGGCTGAAACAGATTTCCAGAACAGTTAGATTTGAATCGGGGTGATAAAAATAAGTTGAGAGAAAAGAGGAAAAAAGGAATTCAAAGTAGGTGAGAATCAATACTGGTAATCTCAAGGTACACATTTAGTTTTAGCCCCAAGGTCCCTAATGCTCTGCTGTGCTGTATCTAGAGTTTCTAGAGGCCCTCTACTGGGAAGCTTTTCCAACTCATTGCTGCTTGGTGGTTAGACACATTTATCTGTGATCCTATATCTATCATGTAACACACATTAAATAAATACTGGTTGAATGAATTAATGACTCATCATATGTAATCTGAGTAGACTAGATGTGAGAAAATAAAGTGGAAAACAAATTAATAAAGGAATGGCATAGCAGAGTTCATTTCTGAAAAAAGTTTCTAAAGTATTTAAAATAAGGAGTTGGCTTAAAATTCAAAGAATACAAAATGGAGAATTATATCTAGTTGACTTTGGTAAAAGAAATATGCTTACTGTACAACAAGCTGCTGGCACACAGTTCCATTTTCTGTTATCAGTTCATTCAGTTTTAATTCAAGGTGAACTTTACCCTATAATGAAAAAAAAATTACAAACTGAGAAGTCTATTTTACAGATAAAATATTAATTAAAGGTATGTACTTTTTCAAATGGTAGCCATAATATTTAGTTATTCACTAACTAAATACTAGTGATCCTTAGCACATGGCTTTGTCTCCATTAAGTACTTGTTAAATGACTAATAACCAACAATGTAGATCAAAATCTGAAAAATAAGCAGTCAAATGCTTATATCACACGTGGTATTAAATTTAAGAATTTTATGCCCAGTTCAACAAATATTTATCTCAATTATCATGAATCAAAAAGAAAGACAAAGCTTACATTTTAGGAAATTTTGAATTTAGCAAATTACAAGATGTAGAATGCTTTTTCCAGAGAAGATAATAAGTATAGAGACAAGTATCATTAAAAGACAGAGAAATCATACAATTCTAAAACAATAAAACTAAGTTAAAGCTAGTAAGATTCAATTTGCCAACACTTACTTTTCTCAAATAATTAAGATTTATGGAATATCTACTACATTTTAGGAGGCACTGTGGGAGTGGGTAGGAATCCAAAGAAGTATAAAACAAAGTCACTGCTTATAAGAACTCACAATCTAGTTGGGCAGACAATAAATAAGAGATAACAATATATGGCCAAGAGCACTGATGAAAAAATGGGATACTGAAAATGAAAATAAAGGACTACTTTCTTAAACAGCCATTAATAAATGGATTTTTAAAAAATTCAGTAGTGTAAGTTTAAAGCAAACTATCAACTTCTCAAGAAACAAAGGCTTAGGAACAATATAATCTAGAGCTTGATATTTCTACCCTGCCACTGGTGATGAGCAATTCTAAACTGGCTATCAGCAATTCTGAACTGGTTAAGAATCAGTGTTGGATTACCTCCACCCAGCTGACAAGACAAACTGCCACATTGCCAACTGGAGATTTCAGGGGTGTGATATCCAGGGACTACTGATATAAGTTATTTCATCAGAGATAGGAAAGTTTATTATCTAGTCACTGTTCCTCTTTGGAACAACCCCTTTCAGACACACACAGAAATCTAACCTGAATCAGCCTTTTTTTTTTTTTTTACGGTACGCGGGCCTCTCACTGTTGTGGCCTCTCCCGTTGTGGAGCACAGGCTCTGGACACGCAGGCTCAGCAGCCATGGCTCACGGGCCCAGCCGCTCCGTGGCATGTGGGATCTTCCCGGACCGGGGCACAAACCCGTGTCCCCTGCATCGGCAGGCGGACTCTCAACCACTGTGCCACCAAGGAAGCCCAATCAGCCTATTTTTAATCGGCATATTTTATACAAGAGTGAGTCTGAGGTCCACTAACTACAAATCTCAGCGTTAGACAGATGAGCAATAAACACTGATGGATCTCAACACAAAAGTCTGCATGAGAAAGCTAAGCTCTAAAACACAAAGGCAATAGCTGTCATAAAATTAGCAGTTAGGTGGAACTGGAACTATATCTAGCCAACCTTCCACTAAAAATCTAGACACAAATATTTATAAAACCATACATAATTTATAAAATAGGTCTTTCATTAATCCAGCATTTAATAATCACAACCCCTACTATTCAAGAGTGACCTCAAGAAGGTTCATGATAGGTAGTAATTTATAGTATTACTCAACCAGAATTTTGAATCATATTTGCTGTCACACCAGCATCTGTGTCACTTGACAAATGAGTGAGCCTAGCCAACTGCACCAACACTTACATCTCAAAGCAGTTGTACCATTTTAACATGTATGTATTTTATGGTAGAAACTGTATACTAACAAGGCACTCCCAACTGTTTCTCAGGAAATGTCTAGGATCTAATCTATTTTTAAAACAATACAAACAATATAGAATAGGAAAAAAGTATAATAATTTCATTCACAACTAAAAATCACAGCACTGTATCAACTCAAGACTAGAAATCAGAAGATATTTAATGGGGTTCTCCCAGGAATCATTATCAGAGTCAGAGCCTACCTAATATGTTCATTACTCCCGCTGGCTGTTAAACAGAACATTCCTTTGGCATTAGTCAACAATAACGTAATTACGTATTAACCTGGTCAAGAAAAGAGTGGGGAGAGAACAAGCAGACACAAGACACATACTATAAGGGTGGAACACTAAAATTAAAAAGCATTATGAGTTAAATTAAGGAAATTATAATTTCTAAACTATAAAACACTACCTCATTATATACTTTAACATGGAAATATATACATGATACTTAGTAGAAGGAACAAGTCACAAGAGGGTGTATAATACAATATTAATTTATAAAAATAAAACATACTATATATATTACTATATAAAATTACTACAACGCTATCTACCAAAACATTGATAGAACTTATCTTTGGTTGGTAGGATTTCAAATTGTTTTCTTTTTGTTCATCTAGATTTTGTAAGTTTCTACTACCATTGTGTTTTGCTTTCTAATGAAGTAAAAGGAACAAGAAATTTTAAAAATTATTTGAAGCTACTTTTTAGTGTTAGAAACCCAAATTTGAAAACATTTAAGAAAAATTTAGTATTCCTTACTATGTTCACATGACAGTTCAGTTTACTTGCATTTGTCACCATTTTATAGATTTAGATTGTAGCAAAACTAGTTTATTTGTGGGGTAGGGAGGAGAGTTCAGCAAAACATTTCCTAGTTTCCCTTGAAGCCAGGGATAGTGGCTAAGGATAGCCATAAGATACAGTTCTGGCCAATGAGATATAAACAGACGTTGCCGGTAGAGCATCCAAAGAAGCTTATTGAAAAGGACTCCCTAACTTCAGCAGTGGCTTGAGAGGCTGGAAAGCTTACTCAAAACTTTCCACAATCTCACACTGGGCATGATAAAAATGGGAGCCCAGGGCCCACCAAGATAGAGTGGCTCTCATAAACACCCAGGCTTTCTGTTGGAACCTTTAAAGGCCTATGCTTGAGTACAAAGGGTGAACAACGTAGATCGGCCTTTACAAAGAGTAAAACCTAGCCTGGAATCAGCCAAATCCCTAACTGGATTAAAGTGATCGGTTTCCAGCCTAACCACATGCCAAAAGCTAAAGTAAATCTTTCCTGGAGGAAGAAAAAAATATCATCCAGAGTTTCAAGTTATCTCTAAAATAGCTCATATTTCAATGTCCAGCATTCCATCAAAAATTACAAAGCATGCCCTAAGACCACACACCAACCCACCCCCTGCAAACACAAAAACCAAAAAATCAAAAACTGACAAAGAGCAGATTCACAGGAGACACAGATGTTGGAGTTAACGGACACATTTTTCTTTTTTTGAAATAGAAAACAAAATGAAAAACTCAGCAAATACCTGTAAAGTATAAAATATGTCAAATGAAAAATTTAGAATTAAACAATAAAATAACCAAAATGAACATGTATTTAACAGATTAGCCACAGCTGAAAAGAGGATTGGTGAAATAGGAGACAGGTTAGTCAGAGAGGGAGAGAGTATAAGAGACATATGAGACATAGTAAAATGGTCTATTATTCACGTAACTGAAGTCCCAGAAGAGAGGAAAAAGAACGAACAGGGGAAAAAAAAAGCTGAAGAGATAATTGCCTGGAATTTTCCTAAACTGACAAAAGACATCAAGGCACAGTAATCAAGAGACCCTAGGAACACCCAAGTAGGATAAAAAGAAAATCACACGTAGGTGCAGCCTAGTAAAACTGATGAAAACAAAATATAAAGAGAAAATCCTAAGGTAACTAAAAAAAAACAGGGACATTACTTACAAAGAGGTAACTGTAAGATGCTGACAAGGAACTATATTTGGTGATAAACATGCAATGTGATTGGTCCACAACAGCTTTCTTATTATCCAACCTCCTAGGGGAGGTTCAGTGACAAAATAGTGACAAAATTTAAAAATAAATCAGATACTTAAAGGGTATTATTCTATATATATTTCATACCACTAATTATATTAGGTTGATATAAGCAATTATATCACATTAGTTTGTATTAGGCAGCATATTTAGGAACTTATTACTGTCTGAAGGTTTATATTCTAACTTTATTTCAGTTACTGCTACAAAAATTTCACACAGAAAAATCTGTGATTATTTTAATTTTACAGTAATGTATAGTCTTGGTACCATTTAGAAGATATTATGTGAATTTCTGCATACAATTTGGGAAATTCAAATGAATATAGTTATTTGGGCAAAACACAATGCACGCACTTAAAAACTTCCTGAGTCTAAACATTTTTGTTTTATCAACATTAATAAATTAATTTAAACGACAATTAAATTAAATTTTAACAACCATTCCACAGAACTCAAGTATATTTCAACTGATGAAAATTTTTCTTCATATGAAGGAAACTTCTAGATTTCTGATGGATGCTTTTATATATAGTAATTAATTCTATAAATCATTTTGGACACGACTGCCTATCTGATGAAAAAATAAAGGTTTTACTTAATACCTTCTGTTTATGGATGGATTTGTTTTCTCTTTAAAGAAGTATTTATTATGATCTAGAATGGCTCATTCCTTTATTATTTCATGTTTATAAATTTACAAATGAAGTTTTTAAGATACCTTTATACTCATTATGTCTTAATTGAGCATGTAAAAAAACCCCTTGATTTATGCATTATTAGCTATAATCTTTGGATTTTTTTAAAATGCTTGCTTGTTTTAAACAAGGGCAGAGGCCATATTACCACCCCACACACACCAAAAAAAACACAACCTGTAAAACAATCAACAACTTATGGCAGGATCCAGAAATTCAAGATAAGCCTGTTGGTAAAAAGACTTATTAACTAAGTAATTACATCAAAAGGATGTGATTGATTGATATTGCATCTGGATTCACTGCTTGTACAAGCTGTGTGAGACAAACACCCTTAATTAATGAGAGCACCAACTTCTCCATAAGACAGATTTGGTTTAATCAGTCTTATATAAAAGCATACTTTTTATCATAGTACCTAAAAAATAAAGAAAGGAAAAATACTTAGTTATTGTGAGCTCCAGGACCAAACAGCTAAAAGCATGGCTGCAGATGACCTAAGCCAAAAGAAGATTTATAGGAAGGGGCACCGATACAACTCATATTAACTTCGTTTATGTGGCAAAGAATACAGAGAAAGAACACCAAGTGAAATAGGATGATAACCAGGACCACAAACTTAAGGAAGGAAATGCTTTGAAAAAGCGGGAGCAGTCAACAGTATCAAAAGTTGCTGAAAGACCATGTAAGAGGAGGACTAAAAAATGTCCACTAGACTTAACACAGTGTCATGCGTAACATTATTGAGAGCTGTCTACGCTCTCCCTCCAACCCACTGTGGGGTTTGAAGGCAGATTAGAGTGGGTTGAGAAAAGAATAGTTCAAGCCACAGGGGAACGCTGCAAAACAAAACAAAAAGAAAAGGAAAAAAAAGTGTAGCAAAACACACTCATGAAATATTATTAATACTGTCTTGAATGTTTGAAAAGAAAACTGAAAACAATTAACATTAACAGCAATAATAAAGCATCTGGGAAACAATTTAAGGTAAGAGGTTAGTGTTCTTAGCAATTTTTGAACTGTTTTGGTATAAAACCCATCTTATTACTATGGAATCCTTTCATCTGAGGGCTAAATTATGTTTCTACATGTTACTTCCCTAGAACTTTAGAACTGAAGGGAATCCTATATACTGAAGTTCTCATGTCACAGTTGAAGATCCTCAGACAACAATAATTTAGCAACTCTTTTGGGTACAAATGCCAATTAGAGCTAGGAAATGAAACATCTCCTCTGAAGTAGAGACACCAATCATTTCCTCTACCTAAATCCCTTTCTTAGGGGACAATGCCCCAAAACTTTAATCTCCAATCATATCAAATTAGACTGCAGTGGGCATGTGACCCAAGTCTGCCAAATTTTCTCTCTAAATTGTGGCAGAGAACTGAGTCAGACCTTAAGAGGGTGAGGGGGCTGTATGCTCAAGTAGGCTCAAAGATGGATGTGGCATTTTTTAGCTGTCAACAAGAAATTAGAGTGGATTTATAGAGAGAAGCAGAAGGGAGAGACATGTTAGTCTCATAAGACATACGAAAAGAATACCATGGAATCTCACCATTAAACAACGTTTTTCTTCTTTCCCCTTCATTTTGCAAAGTGAATAGTTATTAAAATTAGAGCAGGGGCTTCCCTGGTGGCACAGTGGCTGGGAGTCTGCCTGTCAATGCAGGGGACACGGGTTCGGGCCCTGGTCTGGGAAGATCCCACATGCCTCGGAGCGGCTGGGCCCGTGGGCCACAACTACTGAGTCTGCGCTCTAGAGCCCACGAGCCACAACTACTGAGTCCGTGTGCCACAACTACTGAAGCCCACGCGCCTAGAACCTGTGCTCTGCAACGAGAGGCCCCCGCAATGAGAGGCCTGCACATCGCAGCAAGGAGTGGTCCCTGCTCACCACAACCAGAGAGGAGTCTGCGCCCAGCAATGAGAACCCAACACAGCCAAAAAAAAAAAAAAATTAGAGCGAAAAATAGAGAGAAAACATTAACTATTCACTTTACAAAATAAAAGGGAAAGAAGAAAAAGACTATTTAAACAGTGAGCACTTATACTCAAGGAGCACAATGAGCACATGAGTAGGGAGAAAGGAATCAGTGGGTCTCAATCCTATGTGCCTCCTGCAGTACCTACTGCTGTGTTGAGAAGTCTACACTTTAAAGATACAGTATGTATTTTTCATTCACCGTGGTGCTAAATGCAAGCCAGCTATTTTATGTGGTGGTCAACCAAAAACAAACAAACCACCCATTATTTTAGTTTACTTTATGAGAAATTAAAGTCTTTTCAAAAATAATTCTATGAGAACTGTATCTAGTCTATTATATTATAGTAAGAAACCTGATCTCCACTTAGGATGCAGCTCCCATGTAAATGCCTGACAACTTTCTAGCTCTCACTGGCCATACTGAAATTCTTGTAATTATACTCCAAGGAGCTTCCCAGGAACTTTCTAATGTCCCTCCCTTTTTCTTTGAGCTAATTTGGGTAAGCTTCTGTGCCTTATACTCAGATTTTCCTAAGTGATTCTCTTAATAATCTATGTTGAAGCCTTTTTATGACCAACAGTACAGAATAGTGAAAGGTAGTAAAACACTGTGGTTAGGAGTTTTAGAATCAGACATGCTCTTTATGGGAATGATGGTTCCATCACTTAATAGTTTTGTGACTTTGCAGATGTCATTTAACCTCTATGAATCCATTTTCCACATCTACAAAATAGAGGTAATGCTACCTACACCTCATAATGCTAATCTGAAGATTAAGTCAGATAAAATATATTAAATCCTTAGTACTGTGCTAGATATATGCTGTTCTAATTACTAATAGTAATTATTAAATTCCTGCTGAACTCAATCTGTCTCACAGCTTTCTCCTATGGCTCCATCAACTGCTCTTACTTCCATGATATTTTAATGAAATTTTATAAAACTTATGCAAGTGAACAAATTCATTAACAAAATAGGATTTGTATGAATCAGGCTGCTTTTCTAACTTTTTTAGACTCACGAGGTTGATTTAATATTCCTAGATCAGCTTTGGAGCGAAACAATATTCCCAATGTACCAGATTAATGTGGTAATAAGTGTCATGCACCCCCTCCCATCCCCTTAAGTACTCTTCCTTCTAAAGTTTATTTTAAATAGTGAGTAGATCTTACAGATCAACTATCATTTAAGACAAAAGAACTGTAAAGGTTAAAAACTCATGGTTATGAAAATAATTCGTAGCAAATAAAAAATGTCATGATATCTAACGGTTAAATGCTGTTTGCAGATTTTTGTGTTTCAGCCATGAGTTTTATACATACAATCAAATAAAAAGCCTGTTACCCAGTACTGATCTCTAATACCATCTCCAGTAATTATATAAAGAGTATTCTATAGAAATTTCTAACTTTGGAGAGTTGGGTCCCTTAAATTCTTTAGCAAGTAACACTGGCCACAAGAAGAAGAATGGACTTTAATAAACTACATCTTAAAATAATCCTCAAACTTCATTTTAGACCAAATTCTCAAAGCCTTTTCTTATCTTTCTTTTTTGTTAAAACTATTAAAAAGAAAAACTAGCACTTCAAAACTTTCATGTCTGCCTTTTGGTAAAGGCGTATTAGGGAAATGCACACCTGACTGACTGGTGGTAAACAGACATTTTACATTTGTATAACTATCAACAGCTTTCAAAATACTCTTAAAGGTATTTCATTTAATTCTCACAATCATATGAGTCAACATGGCAACTTTCATTCCCATTTTATAGAAATAAAATTCAGGGTCAGTAAAATAACCACATATGAAAATTAGGACCTCAATTTTTAGACTTCTACTTTAAAACCCTTTCCACTTCATCACATTGCCTTTCACCTGGATCATTTACCATACAGTATAACTGGGATAAGAATAAAAGTTATTGTCAAATGGAAAGAAAAGAACATTAAAATGGGGTAGGGTGGAAAAACAGGAGAAGTTTCAATTATATTTTATACTTAAGAAGGGGTCTTAGCAAACAAATACTTAATTTTTTGAGAATTTAATCAAACAGAATGCTTGAGAGGTTATGAGGAAACAGACACAGGCACTTTATTTGCAAATACCTGTGGGGGTGTGTGCAGTACTTTTTTCTTACCTAAAACTTCTGTTTGAGTCATAGTGGCAAATTATAACTTTTTAGAGAAGAAGAATTCTGCTTGCAGTTATGCCCTTGGGAAATGGTTTCACAATCCTTATCATATTTTATAAATAAATAGGGTTACAAAAAAAGGATTCCCTTTAGATAGAAATAATTTCTAAGAGTAACTCAGACTTTTGAGAAACAAATACAAAAGTTAAGCTACATGGCTAAACATACATCTTTATTCACACACAGAATCTTTAAGATCTCTTATTTTGGCAAGAGGAAAGAAGAGCTTTAAAATAATTAATGATACCCTTTGAAATAAAAAGAAAGATGAACAAAAGGAAGGGTAGGTATGGGAATGAAAGCTCTGCATGGTGGGCTCAGGCATGGTTTGAATGAATAACATTTTCCCAAGTCTAGTGTATTAGAGAGTAAAGAGAGCATCCTGGTCAGAACAGATGAAATAAATCACAGACTTCTAAGGATTCTCCTCAGAATTAATAAAATATATCTTTTCCATTAAAACCGTTTCCCCATCTAAAAAAGTTAGTAATTTGCTACTGTGACCCAAATAAAAGAACTATGGAAGGAAAAAAAATGTCCTCCTAACATAACCCCCCCAAACACATACGCGTGCACATACACGTACATTATCCTTGATTTCATGTGGCGAGGCATTTCCTTCCAGTTATATGTTACTCAGAGGTCTATAGTATTTGGTGCCAGAATTTAAAATAAGGTATGATAAGCTCTCTCTAAATGAACTAGTATAATTAGTTCGTTTTACACTTATTTTCTGTGTGTGACAATCTCTTCCATCACTTAATCCTTAATATTTACCTGAACCTCTGAATTGGAATCAATAGGCTGTAGTGAAAACCAAGTTTCTCTGCCACTGTGGTTACACAAGTCTTCTTTTTTGATGGCTACTTTTCCTGTAAGAAATAAGTAAAACAATGAGGAAACATATTATATATAACCATTAGCACTGTTACATATAATACTTTGTAGAAAACATTTAAAAATAATTTGTATCTGTTGATATCAAAAAATCCATTTTTATAAAGCGTTTTTCTATATCCTAAAAAATGAAAATGTGCCTCATTTCCCTCTACCCATTGGCAGACCCTTCTCTGGGCCATTTTGAATTAGGGGTTTAGACCAAAACTCAGTTGTATTTATATGCAACTGCGTTTTCAATGTACAATGATAGTGCAAACTAATCCTCTCAACTCCTTAACACTATGAATAAACCATATGTTCTGTCTGAGCAGACATATCTGCATTTAATAAGAGTTTATAAGCTCTAATTAAGAGAACAGAAAAACAGTATCATATGGTCACTAATAATTTTGAAAACTGACTGGAAATTATGGGATTAAAACAATTTTATTAAAAATTTGCTTTATCAAAACACTGTAAACACTGCTTATGCTGCTTCAATGCATACACACACACAAAAAAAATCAAAGCAGTTCCCTAAAGAGTTTCTACGTCTCAGAGACAGATACAGTACAATGAACAAAGAAGTATGAGAGGAAGAAACAGAAATGTTCTTATTATAATGAAGTATTTGCCATGTTGGTACAAAGCATTTCCTTCCTCAATTCAAGTTTTAAGAAGTAGACATAGTTTTGCATATGACCGACAATTTGTTCCAATATTCAACACAAAAGCTTCAACAAAGGATATATGCTAAAGTAAAAAATAGTTCACTTTATTTTATCAAACAAGAATTTCCATTTTAAGTACCCTGATTATACTTCATACCCTTTTCACTTATGACCATCTTGATCTTTTAGTTCAACATTTGAAAACTTTGAGAAAACAGTAAAAAAAATTTCTGTCAAGATATATCAATTTTTGTGTATCAAGTGGAAAGAAAAGGCATAACAGGAAAACAAACACAGAAAAACTATCTTTAAAATTTTATTCTAGAATTAGACAGTGGTAATGGTTGCACAACTCTGTGAATATACTTAAAACCATTGCACTGCACACTTTAAAAGGGTAAGTTTTATGGCATGTAAATAACACATCAATAAAGCTATTATTTAAAAATTTAATATTATAAGACCCTTATTCTACAATTTCCAGGATTTTTAGTTTTATACATAATT